>NW_023396640.1:0-51283 GCF_011125445.2 Fundulus heteroclitus | reverse complement strand
TTTCCCTTGATAATCATGTTTTATTTGGATGAATGGTAATGCAGGCGGGAGTAAAAGAAGATAACATAGAATGTATGCAACAGGTAAATTATAGAGAATGTTCAAATTTTCTACACAATCCCTCATAAATAAATCCCAAACTGCCAGATCAAAACTGCCCTCTGTTGAAGCCTCATTATTGTGATAATTTCCCAGTTTTGACAGCAGTAGAATTACATTGTGATCAGATGGACCTAAGTGATTTTGTCCTTAGTATATTGCCAAAGCACAAGAGAGTTCTGTTATTTGTTGAACTTTATCGCTCCATACTAGCACAACTTGTGTTTTTTGCCTTATTTTTTTATTGCTGGAAGCACAAAAGTTTTCCGGTTTAACTACTTCTGGTTTTGATATGTTCCTCCTTTTCTGAACCCATCTAACAACTGTGCTGGCAAACAGTAAGATTTTTACTTGCTTTAGCTGTGTTCAGACTTGTTAAGCTGGGAGGATAAAAAAAGGTTGGAGAGGTTGGAAGTGGGAAAAGAACAACTAAATCATAAGTTGAAAGACAATTCCTGTTTACAGCGTATGAATTTGTCTCTTGCCGAAGCAGATTTTTGTGTGCAGCCAATACACATATGGCATAATATCTCAATAACAGTTCCCAAAAGTGCGTATCTGCAACAAAACAGTAACTTAACTTAGAGAGCCCTTTAATACAGAGAGTATCACAAAAATTGCCCTTACTGACTTGATAGAAATCTCAATGTTTGTGCTTTCATTAGGTGTGCTCATAAAAATAAATAATCAAGTTGTGATAAAAGCATCGGAGTGTAGACCAGCTTTATTCAAGCCTTATGTCATCAAACGCCATTGGCTGCTTCTGCAACAACAAATGCTTCACCTTTTAACAATAGTCACTCTCAAAAAAAAAAAAACATCAAGCATCAAAGGATTTTTTTCTTTACAAGGATTTTGTTCAGTTAGATTTTGCAGGACATGTGACATTAAATGTGATTTAAAATGTTTCTTTCAAATTCCCAAAACTGAAATTTAACAGGTGTGTGTAGACTTCTGAAAGCCTTTCTGTATTCTCGTGTTAAGCATCATATCACAGTCACAGGTTTCAACAATTCAACCATACAATTTTAAAACTCTGTTTTTATTAGGCCAAAACAAAACTAACTGACAAAAAAGGGGGTCTGGATATTAGAGAATGCCCTCCCTCCCGTACTATTATATTAAATATTGAATCAGAAATGAGCTGCCAGGTGTCGGTAAACGCTAAATAATGGAGAGGCTGCATTCGTCTGGGTCAGATCTCTCTCCCATGCTCTGTCTTCTCTCTGATACATTTTGAATGAAGATGCACGTTCCCTGTTGCAGCAGGAGAGAACAAGGGGCAGGGGGCACCCTGTCTTCTCCACAGGAATGGTGAGAGGGAGGGGTGCAAATTCACAGACAAGGTGGACGTAGAAGTGTGTGGGTAGAGGATTAGGTGGGCATGCCAAACAATGGGCAGGGAAGACAAAAGCATCACCATCTGCATTACACAACAACTGACACACACGCACACACACACACACACACACACACACACACACACACACACACACACACACACACACACACACACTCCTTGAAGAAATACCTCAAGCCCATTTGTACTAATGACTCTATGCCTAATGTACTTTGTGGAGGATCGGGTTGGATATTCATTTGGAATTTCATTTAAGTGGGGGAGGTGTTGGGACAGAGCACTATGACATAATGTTTCCCCTTCAACCGTTTTATCCATATGATTTTTTTTTAAAGCAATAGCCTTGGCCAGTAGTTGGTATTCATTCATCAAAAAGTAAAGTAGGTAAGAGTCCTTTTTTTCCCTTGGCTTTCTGGGTTGTTCAGAAGCCTGCAAGCAAACGGGTAGATTTGTAAAAAAAAAAAAAAAAAAAAAAAAAAAAAAAAAAAATATATATATATATATATATATATATATATATATATATATATATATATATATATATATATATATAGGTCCTTGCGAAATTCTCTGCATATTAGCGTAAATGAGATCAAAGTGCAAACCCAAAATTCAGTGTCTCTAAAAATTATAAGACTGTGAAAAAGGTAATTACTGGAAGCTTGTGGTGTCACAGCCTTTAAAGTTTAAAGGGTCTCTCATTCTGGGTCAGTAGGCTACACCATCATGGGGAAGACACCATCATTGACACCCTTCACAAGGAGGGTAAACCACAAAAGGTCATTGTTGAAGAAGCTGGTTGTTCTCAGATTTCTGTATCCAAGCACATTGACAGAAAATTAAGTGGAAGGAAAAAGTGTGGTAAGAAAAGGTGCACCAGGAATTGTGAGAACCACAGCCTTGAGAGGATTGTCAAGCAAAATTCAATCAAGAATTTGGGGGAACTTCACAAGAAGTGAACTGAGGCTGCAGTCGATGGATCAAGAGCCATCACACACAGACGAATATTAGACATGGGCTACAAATGTCACCATACTTATGTTAAATCACTCCTGAACCCGAGACGTCAGAAGACCTGGGTAAGGAGGAAAAGAACTGGTCCTCAATGGTCAGAAGTCCTGCTTTCAGATGAAAGTAAATTCTGCCTTTAATTTGGAAATCAAGGTCCCAGAGCCTGAAGGAAGAGTGGAGTGCGATATTAAGACACAGATATTAACTCAATCTGGGTTGAAAGTGTTTTCAAATAAGTTTTTAAAACAGGAAGAAATTTCACAATTTAGGAGCCAGAGCTGCAAAGGCTCTGTCTCTTCGGAATTTACTGAAGGTATTCAGAACTGCTAAAAGCATCCGGTTGGATGATCTAAGATGGTATATAACGGTGGAACAGTTCAGACATATATGAAGGGCTAAGACAATTTAAAGACTTTAAAAATGGACTTGCAACTGAATAGGAAGCCAATGAATGGAGGCCAAAATCGGAGTTATGTGCTCTGGTCTACCTGTACCACTTAAAAATCGTGCAGCAGCATTTTGCACCAGTCAAAAGAGAGTTGCAGTTATCCAGACGTGAAGTAATAAAAGTGTGGATCACTATCTCTAAGGCATACAAAGGAAGGGTTGATTTTCGACAGGCACCTGAGCTGAAAGAAAGACAAGTTAACCAAGCTGTTGACTTGACCATAAAATTTCATACAGGGGTCCATTTTCATGCCTAAGTGATAGTGGATTTTTCGTATGGGGCCAAAGCGGTACGAAAACGTTGAGGATATTACTAGAACCACCACATTAAAAAAATCATAACCTTTGTCTTTTTTCAATAAAATTCAGAAAATTAAGTACCATCCATCCTCTGACTGTAATTCAATATAAATAAAATTATAACTGTTGTGAAAAGGCCTCAGATGTTTATTAGAGAAGATTAGTGAACAAAAAGCAACACAAAGAAAAAAGTAAGCTAAACTGACAGGCCATGCAAGGAGTGCATTAATAAGAGAATCTGCATTGAGGACCATGGTAACTCTGGAGGAGCAGCTGATATCCACAGCTCAGGTGGGAAAATGTGTATACAGGACAATTATTAATTCAAGTTTTTGACCTAAACAAGAAATTTGATGTTGGTTCCACTTTTCTCACAATGAAGACATTTTAGTTGCAAGTATATAAAAAGGGAAACATAACATATATATTTGATGTGAATATATATACATGTCCTTACAGGACAAAGACATGGCTGAAATTAACCAAAGACGCATGGACGATGGGAGAGTGGTGAGAATACAGTCACTGTTGAAGAAAGCAATAAGAAGTCCCATTTCTAATGTCTCCAAAGTCATTTACGGGGGGGCATAAACAGATGGAAGAAAGTGATTTAGTCAGATGGGAACAAAATTGAAGTGTTTTGCCAAAAAAAAGGGTAGTTTGTGTCAGAAAAGTAACACTGTGCATCCCTCTGAACCCACTATACTCACTGTGAAACATGTGCTGTAGCGATACTTTTTTTCAGCAGGAGCAGGGAAGTGCCTCAAAGTTGGTGGAAGACGGATGGAGGAAAAAGTCTGCCTAAGACTTTAGAGAGCCACACAAAGGTTTATGGCTGTATAGTGAGTGTGAAATCTTTCTAGGTGAATGAATACTTTTATAATTCACTGTAAAATAATCAAGACCTTGCTTCACAAAAAGCACATACTATGTTCTCGGGAAAGCTGACAAGTTACTCTGTCAGCCAGTGATTCAACTGTAGTCGTCGTTTCCTCAGCTCTGATTTATGTTTTCAATCTTGATGGTAAATATAAATTTTGACAAGTCTTGTTTTACGAAAGCAGCAAAAAATGCTAACAATATTTAAACACCTTATAAGTAGGTGTCAAGTACTTTCTTTAGATTTTTACAGCCTCTTCTGTAAAATCTGAAGGATTGTGGCTGTCAAATTAGCTTTTGTTTCTTTTCACAAGCATTTATGTGGCTTTATAGCAACTCCAAATCTACATCATTTAAACATGAAACGATCCCAAGGTATGGAGCCAACTTACAACCAAGGAACATCTGTTTAGTTTTCCGTGTTGTCGTGTATCCACTCGCTCTCTAAAGGTAGTTTCTATAGATGAGGGAGGTTCCCGGTTCCTTTGAACACAGTGGAAGCCTGAGCACGGAGACTGGTGGGGGTCCCAGCGTGCAGAGCCCCATCTCTCCCTCAGCTCATTTGCTCACCACCAGGGAAGGCCCCCTCCGCAACCGCTGTTGGTGTCTGAGGAAAGAATAAAAACACAGCGGCACGGGTGACAAATGCATACAACCCCGTTCAAGTACAAACTCTGGCTCTCTTTTCCTCTCTGCTACATGCACAGTGAGATTGTATAATAAATAAATAACTCATAAAGAGAAGAATCGTTTGATGTTACCTTGTGCTGCCTGAGGCTAACACCGCACCGGGGAGCACTGCCACCTCCAGCACGCACACTTACACAAATACACACTCCCCAGAGAGGTAACTATAATAAGGGTTGGAGGAAGACGAGCAGATTGTCAGCCCAAGAGGCTCTGCTGACCATATTTGGATTCCCTGCAGATTATAATCAAGAGTGCGGCGTGCAATGTCTGATCTGGAGTTCTGGTTGAAAAAGTATTAGCTCCATTATATGTCTTTTGGTTTTACCTTTGTAGTATTAAAATATTACAGATCATCAAAAAAGATAAGATCAGCCAAAGACAATCTGAGTAGTTAAAAAGAGTGGTTTCCAAATGTTTTCACTTGTAGGATCAAGATCTCACTTAAATAAAACATGTCTGACAACATCAAGTAAGATAAAAGAGGCTAAAACTGAATTGATCTCTTGGTTTTGTATTGGTTGTACTGTCAATACAGGAGGACCCCCAATTTGGTCATATTGAAGGATGTTTGTTTGAATTGTCTTGTTACTGAAATGTGCTATACAAATAAACTCACCTTTTATTGCCTTTAAATATCACAGCACTAGCATTTTCAAATTCGTACCTCTGGAAATTCTGACTTCCACCTAGAAATTGAGGTCAAGAGTGAGTCAAGAGGTTCACTAACTGGTTGATCTGAGTAACAATTACATTGTTTTTGTTCATGACTGTTCTGTTGTTAAAGTCAATGTGGCAGATTTTTTTTTCTCAGATAGTTTCATTGGTCTTCAGCTTGTTTTAACAAGTGTTTTATCCCGTGTACTACTGGGTCAGTCTTTTGTTTACCTGATAAACAGACCCAAAATAACTTTCTGTGTTAGAAATTACATACAGTTAGTGTCCAATTTGGCTAACTTTTAAAATCAGTTTCAAGCACAGCGATTAAAGGTAGAGTTTGTGATTTTTTTTGAATCACTGCACATGCACAGGACCGTCTTACCAACTACCGTGCTCTCCTTAAGGGGATCTTGTCAAAAAAATCTCCAAAATCCACTCTGGTTATATTTCTTTCGACTGAGGCCTTCCTCTTCTTATCATAAACGGGAACTCTGTTTACTTCCTGCGACTCTCAGCCATGTTCAAAGTAAAGGGTGAGAGCAGCGGGGCTACAATAATAATAATAATAATAATAATAATAATAATAATAATAATAATAATAATAATAATAATAATAATAATAATAATAATAATTATCCATCCATCCATCCATCCATTTTCCAAACCGCTTAATCCCTCATGGGGTCGCGGGGGTTGCTGGTGCCTATCTCCAGCGTTCACTGGGCGAGAGGCGGGGTTCACCCTGGACAGGTCGCCAGTCTGTCGCAGGGCAACACAGAGAGACAAACAGGACAAACAACCTTTCACGCACACTCACACCTAAGGACAATTTGGAGAAGCCAATTAACCTAACAGTCATGTTTTTGGACTGTGGGAGGAAGCCGGAGTACCCGGAGAGAACTCACGCATGCACAGGGAGAACATGCAAACTCCATGCAGAAAGACCCAGGGGTGTTAATAATAATAATAATTATATATATATATATATATATATATATATATATATATATATATATATATATATATATAAATAACCCAAATGGTGCCCCTTACGAACAGCTTGGTATTGATTGTAACTTTATTATTTGAATGTTGTTCCTACTTTAGCGCTGCACTGTAATAAACATGCTACTGAGCACCAATCTTACAGTTTATTTATTTCAGTAACTCAGTTTACTGATTTTCAAGCCTTTATTTCTGTTGATTATGATTGTTTACTTACAGATAATGACAAATGAAACATTTAAGATGATATATAATATTACTTCAGACCAATAAAAAAACCTTTTTGATACAGAAAAGTGGGCTTTTTAATACCTGCTTAAACATTGTTTTTTTTCAAAGATACATTTAATTTGAAAAACTTGCCTGGTCAGAATGCATATTTTAATCGTTTGAATGTGACTGTATAGGTTTGTGATTAACCAAATCAAAATCACTTCAATTGTAATATTTTATCTAGTTTTTGTACTTGTTTAAAAAGTTGTGTAATACATTACACACTGCACTGCAAAAGTATCAATTATAAAGCTGCCATTTTTTTATGTTCTTTGCATGTATGGGTTGGCAAGATAAAATATGTGACTGGATATTGGCAGAAACTCATTTACAATCACTTAAACGGATATGATGGACAAAGAAACTTGATTGGAACCTATCCATTTAAATGAAACTCAGGGAAGATTGTAAATGTAGTCATTTCACAACATATAACATATATTTTGTTGTGGTATAAAATAAATATATATTTTTTTAACTTTTTCTAATGCTTAAGAAGAACTAACATCCAAACCCTGATCATTGTCTGTCTACTCTTTCTGGGTGCACAAAACCTCAAGGATAATCTATTCAATTCTAACACCATTGACTGTATTTTTAGCCAATGTACAAAGGATTGACATGGTATCGGGAAGTCTGGCCTGTGGCATAGCTAGAGCTGACATATTTGATCGCTAAATGTTCACCATTGTATGACTTGATTCTCTCAAAGGATTGGAAAAGTACCATGAAATACATGAGGGCTGGATAACTGTTGTTGTTTTTGCCTGGTAGCACTGGCCCACACTGGTGTTACAGTCCTTTAGCTAGCATATGTTAGAATGTGGGGGATTTAATCTACTATGCCTCACAGCTGGGGCCTCGTTAAATAATGTAAGACTCACAGGGGCAGTCTGTGGCTCGATTTTACTTTTGCCCAGTTTAAAAACTTGCTCTTTGCCAGTGCAGTAGCAGCTAAGAGATTGTGGGTAAATGAAAAAAATAGTTTAGAGCTTTTAGACCTCTAATTTTCACAGAAACAGATGCAATCATAAACTTTTTTAAACACCAAATGCTGCAATTACATAGTGGAGCTACCAGAGTGAAAGATTAAGAGTGAAATCGTATTTATTGAACAATTAAAGGAATTAAAGGCAATTTGCACAGTGAACCTTCGAATAGTGAGATGTCACAAACAAAAATGAAAGCACATACACCATGTGTTGTTGTTTTTTTAATCATTTTAAGCAAGGTATTAGCCACCCTTCCAAAAAATGGCTTATATTCAACTTCATGGTTTGCAAAACTGAGTAATGATTCTTCTAATTTAAAAATTTGGCTTTCCCAAGCAATCTAAGTGTTTTTCACCACGAGCAGAGAAAATGAACTTATTTGCTTCTTCAGCTCCCTGTATGTCTGGGCCATAGGTCTCCTTAACTGCACACTGGCCTTTCTGTGGAAAAAAGATGTGAGCATAGTACAGAGAGCAGCTCAAACACCCTGAAAAATTATAACTTTCAAAGAAAACAATGAATTTACAGAGCATGAGGAGACCACGTTTTCAAGTTTCCACACAACTGTAAACTGAACTAACATATATTGCAAGTGAAATTATTATTGAGTTATTTAAACATAGAGAGAACACGCTATTAGGATAGCATAAAAATACTCATCCAATTAGGCAGCATGGGGTAGATCTGACTTTATTGATTACTATGGTTGTATATGTTAACTCAAACTGAGGTAAATTGAGTTAACTCCATGTTGGAGCAGAACAAGCAGATTTTATAGGAACTAAAGTTGTGAAGTTCATAAAAGAATCACATCTATTTAACACAAAGTTGCAGTTTGGAGTCGTTCCTATTGCTTTTAATGTTTTGCTTTGTTTCTCCAATAATGAACCACAAGCTCCTTCTTTGATATTCCTTTGATAGAATTGGATAATATATTCAAGGAAAAGCCCAAAAGAAGGAAAATGTGGAGTTTAATTGTTATGCTAATATGGCATGAGATCATCTGAGTTCTGCTTTAACATGAGTGTGTAAGTCTAAGGTCCTGTCCAGACAAAGCTGGGTTTAGGTGCATACGACAAACTTCTTTATCAGTTTGGGGTCCCATCATAGTAAAGCGGCCGCAAAACCAAGTACGTCTGAAACCAGCTCCCAGAGTGTATAGGTTTTGAGCAGTCCCCCGTGGCGCATCTGTAGTGACACCCCTATACGCATAACCGGCTAGACACTGGCGCTTTTGCTCATGTGAGCCTATGTAGACCGCAGCTCTCCTCTAACTCGGATGTGCCGCTTTGCCAACAACAATGGTGATCTCCATAGTTGCAGCTCAGTTTAATTAAATTTTATTTTTACAGCGCCAATTCACAACACTTGTCATCTCAAGACACTTTAAAAAAGTCAAATTAAATCAAATCACACAGAAAGATTGGTCAAAAATGTTCCTATCTAAGGAAACCCAGCAGATTGCATTGAGTCTTGACAAGCAGCATTCACTCCTCCTGAAAGAGCGTAGAGCCACAGTGGACAGTTGTCTGCATTGTCCATGGTGTTGCAGCAATCCCTCATACTGAGCATGCATGAAGTGAAAGTGGAGAAGAAAACTCCCTTTTAACAGGGAGGAAAACCTCCAGCAGAACCAGGCTCACTGTGAACGGTCATCTGCCTCGACCGACTGGGGGTTAGAGAAGACAGAGCAGAGACACAAAAAGTACAGAAGCACACATTGATCCAGGAATCATTTCTATGTTATATGGTAATAGCAGATGATCTGCCTCCCCTGTAACAGCTAACAGAACATCTGACCAGGTGCACCTACTATGAAGAGAAAAATGATGAAGAACAAAAAGTTTAACAAACAACAAACAACGCACATTGGAGAACAGAAGTAACTCAGAGAAGAGAAGTTTATTTTCTGAGAACTCTGGTCCAAAGATTACAACTTCTGTCTTGGCAGAATTTAAAAGCAGGAAATTTATACCATACAGTTTTTATTCCATCAAGACATGCATGTAGTCAAAGTAATTGATTGGATTCATCAGGATTTATGGATAAATATAGCTGAGTGCCATCAGCATAACAGTGGTAATTACTCCCATGCTGTCTGATCATTTTACCAATTGGCCCATAGACCCTACTAACAAAATAAAAAATATAAAAATTTATCCTGTATTTTTCAATAACACCAATTGTCATTAATCCCATATGTAACAGGAACTCGGGGGATACAAAATATCTGTCAGTATCCAGCAAAATAAATACAACAGTCCGACATAATTGCCTCAACTTTTGATGTCTTGCATTTTTAGTAAATTATATCATTAAAAGGTGCACAAAGTTTGTCAATTTTGGCTAATACACTGTTTTTGGCTAATACACTGTTGCTGATGTACAGGTACATTGTTGTGAATACATTTGATTTTAATACAATAAACACAATTGCAAATTTTTAGTGATGGTATAGCATGTAAAAGCACAAATTAGGATGCATTAAACTGGATGCATTATCTGAATAAAAGTGCATTTGTTATTCAAACCGAAATTTTCATCCCTAGAAATCTTTGAATGATACTTGGGTTAGTTTAAATGGGATTTGTAAGCAATTTAAAGGGATTGAACAGGCTTAAAATGTTTAAACAATGATTAATCTAAAGTTATTTTGTCCAGATATTTTGGTTGTGTGGCTCCTAACTCATGACTGTCCACACAAAAAAAAAAAAAAGTACAGGAGGTAAAGGGATCCTCTCTTGTTGGATGAATGTCTTGGAGCCCTGAATGGGTAAAGTAAAAAGAAAAAGATATAGACTGTAAGGATTTAATATATATGATGTATTTATAAAATGTGCTTTTTAAAATTTTCATGCAAGTTCATATGTTTGCATACAAGCATGCAATATGTATGAGCGATGCATGTATGTTCATAAGTAAATTCATGGCGGTGTTTGTTCCCGGTTTTCCATGTGTCCATTCCATGGGGGCCAAAACACACAAGTGCAAAGCTGCCTAAAGGGTGATTGAAGTTTCTGACATTTTAAGGCTATTGAAAACAAAAACTAATAGGCAGCACCACGTGCAAGAATCGTGTCTGGTTCATGTTTAACAAAACAAGGTCACAGAGGTTGTCAGGCCATGAATTCCATAAATAACTTGATAATGGGATTTTAAAACAAGCCGTCCACCAGTCATCTCCAGTCCTCTCACACCCTCCCTTTTGCCCATAACAGGCTTCGTGTGTGTGTGTGTTTTTGGAATAGAGAGAATATTAGAATGCAAATGGATTCACACCGCATCCTCATAAACAACGGTGTTCATTTAACCCTCGACCCCTGCATTTAACTGCCCATCAAGTCATTTGTGTTGGGCAAGACACGTGGAAGTAGGATGAGGGAGGCCAGCAGGCGTGTGCATGCATGTGTGTTTGCGCAACTTATGAAGAAGCAGACTACTAGTTGTGTGAAGATTAATGCGTGTTTATTAATGCAATATGTATATGTTTGTGTGCATGTATCAGAGTTATTTTCTTATCTCTTCTTCTGGACAGTGTATCAACACCTACAGTTGTGTGCATGTGCCCATCTTCCTTTTTTTTTTTTTTTTTTTTGGTATGGGCTTCAGAGTTTACCGTTCGCAATGCTCAATTAATCTTGTCAGCATGCATTTACAGGGGAACTGGACAGCTTTTAAAGCAGGCCTGGCTTTGTCACTGCCTCCCTCTGCATCCATTACTGGAACACAGACGCAGTACTTTGGAAGAGACGCAGAATGCAGCTGATTAAAAGACATTAAACCAGTGGCAGGGATGAACGGCAGGTTTACACTGTCACAGTTCATTTTCAGCCTCTTTAAAATCATTCGGCCACGTGTGAATGTCCAGATCCATTATAAATCTTTTTCCATTTCTTTTTTCTTTTATTATTCTATTCTTTTTATATTATTATTATTGTTGTTATTGTTATTATTATTATTATTATTATTATTATTATTATTATTATTATTATTATTATTATTATATATATATATATTTTTATTATAATACACAAATTAGGCAAAGCATTGTGATCACCCGATTTATAATGTGTTTGATACTACAATGGCATAAACTCTACTGAACCATAGTACCCCGAAGGTGTGCTGTGGAATCTGGCACCAACATGTTTGCACTAGATCCTTACGTTTTCCACAGTGTGGGCCCATCATAGATCCCATCTGTTTAACCAGCACCTCCCACTGTTGCCTGATTGGTGTGGAGATCTGGGCGATGCGAAGGCCAAATCAACACCTCAAACTTGTATTTACTTTCTTTGACTGTTATTGAAATTTGTTTGATGATTGGACACTTTTCTGTGTCCGATCATCAAACAAGTATGAAGAAATCTAAAAGGGGGCAAATACTTGTATGCTGTTAACTGACAGTGGCAATGATTAAGATTCAATTAGCGTTATTCAGATTACCTTTCAGTAGTCATCATTTTATGCCTGCTTGTTGTAAATAAACAAATACCTTTCTCAGAGTAACACAGTGGTTCTTCAGTTCAGTTCAAAGGAGCAGCTTTCACACATTGCAACAGTTATGCTTCTTTTTCCTCCTAGCCTGAGGCATTTTACCCACAGGCATGCAGCTATCTTATCCTTTCACTGTTAGAAAAGCTTCAATAAAAGCTGTCAGTGAGGGAAATAGTGGACAATGGCAAAACTAGAAATCAGCTTTTTATCTGTAAACAACACAAATGAGAACGAGTAGGGATTAAACCAAGAGGAGGACATAAAAGAAAACTGTTTAATGATGAAAGTTTAGTGAGGATCAGCAGAGACGGTTGAATCTATAAGAGGAAAATATGTAAGATTTTGTGAGAGTTTCCTCACCACCAGCTCTGCCCCTGAGAGTCTCACGTCTTTTGAGTGCCTTGGAAACATACATAGTTCACATGCTATAAGGAGAGGAATGAAAAGAAAAGCTGAATAATAAAAGAAAGACTAGTCAAGTTCTCCCACCGAAAGAGATGGATGACAGGAAAGTCAGTTAGTCATGCTGTTAACAGGGATGTGAGAGGAGAGCGTGAGCAAAAGTAAGAGCAAGCAGGGCTTGTTCTAAGAGGGCGCGCAGTGTTCAGGCCCCTGTCTCTTAATCCTGGGCGTTTGTCGTGGCTAATTATGGTGGACAAGCCTCTTTATCGAACCTGCTCCTGCCATCAGCATTAGGATGCATGAGCTGCGCCTGTTGTTTTAAACGCTCTCATTAACCACACAAATCAGTGCTGTTGACAGAGTGCTTTTGAATTAAGCGTCTCACCCCCGCCGCCGCGCGCCAATGCTTGCAGGGCCCAGGACAAGGAGCAATTTATAACACCATTAGCCACACTCGCCGAGGTTACAGGCATCAAAATTGTTCACGTCTAATTATTCTTAATGGATACAGGGAGAGAGCGACGCTCAGGACAGCTTTTTCATTAGCCCTCAATCAAGAGGGTCGGGGGAGAGAGGGGTGGGCCAAATGTACTGCTCAGGCAAACGGGAAATCAAAAATAATCATGTTTGCTTTTTTCATAATACAACATGAATGCATATATAGGGGGGTGGGATGGGGGGGAGGGCTTGAGTGAGGGGAGAAAAAGGAAGCTCTGCTCTTGACATTATAAGTATCCTTATTGTTTGAAGACGCACACACATGCACACACGCACACTCTGAGAAGTGACAGTTCATTTGCTTTTACTACTTTGCAGGCTAATGGCGGAGTAAACTTATGCTTCTAAGCCATTGTTATTGCTTAATAAATTCAGAAGTGAAGTACAAAAGAAGGAAATATTTAATTGTTGAGATTCAGAACTTCAACCATGCGCTCTCATGTTTGATTGGTCACTTAATAAATACAGATTAGTTGGGGTTCAAACTAATTTGAATCCCAACTATTTGGGGTTATTAATACACAAACACAGTCTGATAGATAATTCAGCAATTGACCACTAATAATTTCTAATTTTAAATGCTTTAGACAGTGGTTCACAAGAAGCTAGAATTCACAGAGAATGGTCCAAAAGAAGAGAAAATATCGAGTGAGCTGTGGTTTAGAAGAAGAAATGCTGATGTCAGCAGTCAGAGGAGAAAAAACAGACTGGTTCAAGATTACAATAACTAATTTACAATCAAAGAATGGGGATGCCATCTCTGGACCTACAACACAATAAATCTTAAAGTCGATAGGCCAGAGTAGAATAAAAAATATATACTGGATACCAGAGATGGGGAATCCAGGTTCAAAATGTAAAAAGCCAATCCAGAGATTAGTTCCAGCCATTTGCATTTCCAGATAAGGAATAAAATCACCTGGTCAAGTGAACAGGATGAAGTAAAACCAGACAGCGTTTTTACTTGCCTGAACCTGGATTCCCCACCTCTGCATACCATTCCAACATGAAACTGAAGGTACAATTTCCACAGGCTCACAATATTTGGACAGTGAAGTATTTGCCTTATCCAGTGAGTCACGATCAGACTCTTTGGATCAGGGTCAGAATTTGGTGGTGCACGCATCCATCATGACTTAAATCAGTAGTTCTGGCCGCTAGAGGTGTAATAGACTGGGCAATATGTTGTTGCCATACTCTGGGCCACCTAGTATCACACAGTAATCTAATGGCCTCCAACATCACCAGATCTCCATCCAACAGAAACACCTTTGGAATGTGGTCGAGCGGGTTGTCATTGTAGATGTGCAGCCAACCAATCCGCAGCACCTGCATGATGCTATTATGTAAAAATAGAATAATGGGAAAAATGAAGTTATTCCACAAAGAGTTTGAGCCATTATGAAGTCAACAGGGGGTTCAATGCTGTGCTAGTATGGTGTACGTAATAAAGTAGCCAAACAGGCATTTAGTTTCTATCAATGATCTGGCTTCAAACGCCGCGGTGCTCTCCGCTTGCTATTACATCCCCAAGGAGAGCTCAGTCATATGTTTTCTGTCATCTTGCCGTGGCACCCAGAAGAAAAAAAAAAAGGAGGAAGCCAAATGGTGAGTGTTAACATTCTTTACAAGCCAATAAACGGAGGGGCATTACCGAACGACACAGTCCCTTAACGAGGACTGACATATGTGCTGAAGGCAGTTAGCACCTAACATTAAGACGCCACAGTCCACAGATGAGATGGGACATTGTCCATGGGGGAGGTATCTGTTTTAATTAGGGGATAATCGACTGTGCTCTACATCTCCCCTTTCTAGGATAATGACTTCTCTCTCCCCCCCATCTTCACCATGATATGGTATAGCTTACTATTACGGTGGAGGCTGGGAATTAACGAGCAAAGGCTACGCGGTGACAGAATGTGGCACAAGGAATGTAAAACTGTCCCGCTGTCTTCTTATGATCATCCTCCTCTGCTGAGATCAGACGCGTAGGCAGACCGGATATTTTTTTTTAAGCTTATTTTTTCTAAAAGCAAATTTGTCCCCGTAAAAGGTTTTCATCCAGGATTTCCCGGGATATATCTCCATGCATCTTCTCATCAACCCTGACCAGACGCCCTTCCCTGCTGAGGAATAGCTTTCTCACAGCTTGACTGTGCTCTGGTCAGATGAGTTCAAAATTGAACCTGCTTGCACACATGCAAAGTGCTATGTGGGATGGAGAGCTAACACTGCATGTCAATCTGAACCTGATATCTCCACAGTAGAACATGGTGGTGGTAGCATCATGCTGTGGGGACATTTTTAAAACAGGCCTTAAAAGTCCCTAGCATTACCTTCACATTCTTGTCTTTGTAGCAGAGCCCAAATTGTCTGCTGGAAAACAATTATGAATCTAATTGGTTTTAACTATTTGTATGACCAAATGTTTTCAGCAGTTCCATGACAACAATTAAGCATCAACACGGTCTCTAAACTTGGTTCCCGATCAAATTAATTCTGTAATTTCCCTCTGGGATTATTAAAGTATTTCTGAATCTAATTCTGATTAATTACTCCACTCCCATATACCCAAAGAAGTTTGAATAACTGAGATTCAGGTCCCACACCTCAAGACTTACATCCTGAGACGTGGGACTTATCAGAGCTGTCTACTGCTTTAATGCCTAGAACACTTACAGGTGCTTGGATCCAGATGCTTACATATAAACTTATTTACAGATAACCCCTACAATGAACTTTGGCTGTCATTAAATACATCTTGTATTAAACAATACTGTGTATTTTTTAGTGATGTTATCAAAGCCGTTGGTTGTTTGTACCTGTGATACTTTTTTTTTCCCGGTTCTTTTTATCTCATTTTGCAGGTGTAGAAACAGACTCTGAGGATGCTATTGTGCAATCTCTTTTTCCTCTGCTCTATTTTTGTCACCTTCTCTCCCTTTTAAAATGTTTTGCCTCACCCTTGCTGTTCCTTCCTTTATCTTTTACCTTTTCAGTTCTGTGTCCATTAAATTTGAAATAATCCCAAAATGTCCAATACATTTGTTTTTGTTTTTTTGCATATGTATCAAGCACTATAGCAAAAGAAGTAATGCTCTATTTGTGAAAGTAAATCTCTTGGGCTCTCTTTGGCATTAACAAAGCAATTCTTAGTAGTGCTGCACAGCCAGAGAAGACATGTTAAAACGAGCCTAGAACACAATTGTTTTAACCAGGTGCACTGACCTTATGAGTGGTGTACACAGAACCTTGCAAATGCATTCATAATTCTTGATATTCTTCTCATTTTGGCACATCGCAGCCACAAACGTCAATGCACACAAAACTTTACACAACAGAATAACATAATTTTGCCTACGATAGACAGGAAAAGAGTTCAATGTTTCCAAAAATGAACAGAAAAAAAACAATCAGAAAAGTGTGGTGTGTGTATTACCCCAGGCTCACATTGAATACAGTGTACATATATACACCCAAATAATTAAAAATTTATGTGTCCAGTCACATCACTGACATGCGGGTGCGGCTCCGGTTACCGAGGCCGTGTGGCGCTGCAAAAAGTTCCACAAGAAGAAAGTTTGAGTGGACTCTGCAGCGGTGCTTGGGTCAGGCTCTTGAATTTCACGAGCCAAACAGAAAACGTCGGGCACTAGACAGGATAAAGTTCTGGTGAATTTCAGAATAAAATCACCACACCAACTTGCGCTAACTTGACTAGACTTAAACAAAACACTGACACAGAAACACAAGGAAACATAGGGGTTTTTGGAGGATGAAATATGATATTTAAGCACCCGGATAATGAGTTTTACCCTACAAATGATAACCATGGTTCTTTTTTAATAATTCATGATGGATAGCAACAGAAAGGACCACATGACTGTCTGTTCTCGCCTGCGCCATTTCCGCAGCCAAAGCCGCAGCTGCTGCTGTTTCCCTAGGAGTTTGCGGCAAAGCGGAACTGGATCAGGAACGTAACCTGCACCGTAGTAAGTGTGAGCCCCAGGTAAGAAACCAGCTCTGTTTACTCTGGTAGCCATGCATAAAATTCAGTGCACCCACTTAACTACAAAGGTTAGTGAAGTGGGTGCACAGAGTCCCCCAGAGTCCTTATTCTCAGTATGAACCCACCTGCTCCGTAAAGGTTTGTTTATGAGGACAAAAATCCAGCATCAGAAAGGTTAGGGATAAATTTGTAGAGAAGTTTAAGGCCAGGTGGAAGCCACATAAACCATGTAAAAGAAGTCAAATCATAAATTTTCACACACCCCTGAACAGAGTGAAACGTTGTGACTGCAGCATCATATTTTATGATACCTTTCTTTAACATGGAGTTGGAAGCTTGTCAGAGTTGACAGGAAGATCACTACAGTATCCAATGCAAATCCTGACAAAAAGAAATCACAGAACAAGTCGCAAAACAATTTGAGACTCAGGCAGGAGTTTACTTTTTAGCCGGCAATGACTAACTTAGATCATTGTAACCCCCTAAATTCCCAATGAAAATCATCAAGAGTTCTGATTGTGATGTAACAAAATGCCAACACTTTCATGACGGATGAATACCATAGCAAAAAAAATAAAAAATGAGCAGTTAATACACCTGGAGAATAACATGATAATATAAGCTATCTCTGAATTTATCTTGAGTGATTCATTATAAACAAATGTACATTTAAATAGAGAAAAACAACAATAACTTGCTGTATTTCACTGTATTTTTGCAGTGCCCAGGGAGTGGACTGGTCAGGCATGATGTAAGTATGGCACATGGCAAAGTTTCCCAGGCCATCCTCTCTGGTCTTCAGGGCATCTGCGGGTACTGGGAAAGACAGAATCAGGATAAGCATCCCTCGTGTTCCCCAGTTTAGCCCATGGCATTTTAGGCCACGTTCAGGAAACAAAGGAGGAGCACATGCTAGAGTGCACACCGTTGGCACATGTGTGAGTGAGACCACATGAAGTCTGAGGGAAGGAACTGTGAGACAAAATGTGTCAAAAATGCAAAAACCCAGAAGTTGAAAATTTTTTACTTGAACGCCGACTGTTAAAACATCCTTGAAAAGTTTAATCTTCCAATGGAAAGTAATATTTATAGACCTTTCAAACAACTAACTAAATCACCAGTAGTAACCGAACCAGGATAACGGCTTGCTCCCCCTCTTTTTCGCTAAGCCCCCGGGCAACAGTGATGTATGTTGCCGGACAGGCCAGAATCATGCCTTCCAGCAGAGCTGACCAATCACGTTGAATTATACTCCCCAGGAGCCAGAGCGACACGTCAACTGACATTTGAGTTGGACACAGCAAAGCTTCGTTTGTTTGGTCAGCCAGTGCCCCGAAGACAAATGTCTTGGCTTCCACGTGTGGAAGGTTGGCAGATATGTCCGTCTCTGTGTGGCCACAGGTAATTGAGGGGGAGTGGAGTCAAGGAATTATCATAGTGTGAAATATCACAATAACCGCAAAGTGTTCAGGTTGACCTGCGACATTAGGCTACTCTTATTAAAATCTCTTCAACATTTAAAAGACACAAAACCTTAGTTTACAGTAAACATTCTTCAGAAAACAGCCATTTTACAATCTTTCATTAAGCATGATTTTAAATTTTACATTCTTTTTTTACATTGAAGTTTACATTGAAAGACATTATGTTTATTTATACCAAAAGATATACAGATAAAGACTACTTTTATGGATTTCCCCTATTTGGGGATCAATAAAGTATCTATCTATCTATCTATCTATCTATCTATCTATCTATCTATCTATCTATCTATCTATCTATCTATCTATCTATCTATCTATCTATCTATCTATCTATCTATCTATCTATCTATCTATCTATCTATCTATCTATCTATACAGTGCATTGCAACCAGATTCATATTCTATCAACATTTTTACATTATGTCACATTATAATGACTAACCTCAACATTTTTTATGGAGAGTTTAGATGCTAGACCAACATAGATGCAGTAGCCAGAGTCAGAACCACCTTTTTAAAAGAGCGCTTGGCAATTTGTAAGTCTTAGAAAGGTCCAATACTTTCGAATGAGCATAATTTGACGTCAGGTCATTCTAGCTCACAAATGTGGTTTTATCATTGCAACTCTGCCCAGTTGGAAGGTGAGCCGCCACTTCAGTCTTATCCAGCCTCTATCAGGTTTTCTTCCAGGATTGCCCGGTATTTAGCTTCATCTTCTCATCAACTCTGACCAGCCTCCTTTTCCTGTGAAGATACGAATCGCCACAGCAATCATCACCATCTTCCATCATAGGAAGGTTGTTCAGGGTGGAAAGTAGACTTTGTAAACTTCTCTGCAACTTTGCCCCTGAAGTGTCTTATTTTTTCTTTAACGTTCTCTGACAAAAAGCTGAGGGCGTTACAGAAAATCTGTATTTATACCAAAATGAAATTACACTCAGGGGAACTCTCTTTAGGGTGACTTTGAATGACAAACGTTGACAAAACCATTTTAATGATTTTAACTATAGAATATTTTTAAAATGCATTTAAGTATGCGGTTGTGAGGCAACAAATCTTTAGTTTTTTGGGAGGTTTCTAAAGATATCATGTTCACTAACGTAGCATCCTAATACAACAAAATGGGTGAATTATATAAATATAATATTTGGCATGACATTTGACAGCCTTTTTTGTGCATTTAAAAATAACAGTCTTATTTATGTATTTACTAAAAATCTATGTTTCTAATGTAGTCTTTTTTACCCATGCTGAATTAACCTTTTGGTGCTAAGCTTGTCTAGCTTGTCATCCAACAAAGGAAAAAAAACAAAAAAAACAATAGATTGATAATATAGTGTTTAAGAAATAAAGGCTGTGAATCAATCAATTATGAACAGTTTTATCAGTGCACATCCTAGAAATGGCAAAAAGCAGAAAAGCGTGGTAATTAAGTGAGACTAGGAGACAGCGATAAGCTGTGATTAATATTCTATTAAAGCCAGAGGAATTTCCTTTCACAGTAATTAGGCTTTTATTAAGCCGATTTGTAACCCCTGAAGTGTCGCAGAGTATGCTAAATGCCAAGATGCAACACGTTCGGCAGCAGAGATACATTTCACTCGTAGTCTTTTCTGTCTCGTCATTCAGACATTGTGCTACAGAAAATACTGCGTGAAAGTATTGAGACATCCCAGACTTGTTATTATCTTACCTGTAAGGAGCAAATTTTCCTTATGAGCATTTTCTAATAATCTTTAGTGCTTGCTCTCTAAAATTTCAGAAGGTCATTAACACATTTTTTTTCCAAAATGATGGATGCTTCTTTACTAAGATTTAAGGAAAAGCGGTATTTCTTGCCATCCCTTACAGTGTGGCAACAAGTAAAAAAACTCGTCCACAGTGTGATCTGTGTTTCAACACAAACGATTTAGAAATATGAATTAAGGAAACTCATCCAGGTCTGACACAATACCTCAGAGATAATGTACATCATCCTTCAGTTATTCATCTAATGAGAGCCAAGTTTGGGCCCATGGTGGCCCCTAGTTAGGAGCGTCATTAGGGAGGTCATCCTGTAACCAGTGGGTTGCTGGTTTGATACCACACTCTAACGGTCTCAGTCGTCGTGTCCTTGGGCAAGACACTTCACCCACATGGCCTGGTGACAGTGTTCGGATGGACGGCAGCCTCGCCTCTGTCAGTCTGTCCAAGTGCAGTTCGGCAACAAAGTTATCCACCGTCAGGGTGTGAATGTGTGGTTGACTGACATGTAATATAAAGCACTTTGGTGTTGTTGGACTTGGTAGAGAGTTATAAAAGTACTCAAGTCTTTTAATAGCCTCAATAAGAGACTGGCTGTGGCAATGTTAAATTCATCATATATCAGAATCAGAATCAGAATATATATATATATATATATATATATATATATATATATATATATATATATATATATATATATATATATATATTCTATAATTGTAGAAAAGTTAAACTCTGTAGTGAGCTAAACCCTAGGAATTATTTACACCTTTTAATGATCTGTTTCACATTATTACATTTTACACTTATTCTAAAATAGGAACTGATCTACACACTGCCCAATATTTCAATTTCAATTAAATTTTATTTATATAGTGCCAATTCATGAAACATGTCACCTCAAGGCACCTTACAAAGTCAAATTCAATCATATTATACAGATTGGTCAAAAATGTCCTATATAAAAGAACCAGTTGATTGCATCAAAGTCCCGACAAGCAGCATTCACTCCTGGAGAAGCGTAGAGCCACAGAGTGGTCTGCATTGTCCATGGCTTTGCAGCAATCCCTCTTACTGAGCATGCATGAAGCAACAGCGGAAAGAAAAACCACCCATTAACAGGAAGGAAAAACCTCCAGCAGAACCAGGCTCAACTATCTGCCTCGACCGACTGGGGGTTACAGAAGACAGAGCAGGGACACAACAAGACAGACAAAAAAGCACAGAAGCACACATTGATCCAGTAATCTGCTCTACATTAGATGGTAATAATAATGGTCTTGGAAGCTAAATTGTTGTCCTAGTCTTGGTTCTAGCACACTCTGTGGCAGCTTTTTTGGAAGAATCTATATTTGGTTCATGTCACCTTACCCTCTGAGCCTGTGGTCCTCAATTCCGGGCCTTGATGTCCAGTGTCCTGGAACTTTTAGATGTGTTTCTGATCAAACACATCTAAATCAAATGGCCAAACTACCTCCTCAGATTCTCCTCAGTTCTCCGGAGTCCTGATTTTGACCTAAGTATAAGTCAGGTGTGTTGAAGCAGAATAACAAATAAAAGTTGCAGGACACCAACCCTCAAGGAGTAGAATTAAGGACCACTGCTTTAAGATGACTAGTCATCCAGTTCTTGCCATATCATGCCACTGGGATTTTGTCCATTCTTCAAGGCAAAACTGCTCAAGCTCCTTCATGTTGGATGGTCTTCACTTGTGAACAGCGACTTTCAAGTCCAGCCACAGTTTCTCAATTGGATTAAGGTCTGGCTGGAGTTTGGCTGGGCCATTCCAACACATTTAAATGTTTCCCCTTAAATCACTCAAGTGTACCTTTAACAGTATGATTCGGGTCATTGTCCTGTTAGAAGGTGAACCTCCGCCCCAATCGCAAATCACAGGCAAACTGATGGGTTCTGCTCAAAAATATCTCTGTATTTGGTACAATCCATCTTTTCCTGTGTCGCCATCCTTGCTGCTGAAAAACATACCCACAGCATGATGCTGCTGCCACAAACCTGTTTCACTAGGGATGGTGTTCTTGGGATCATGGCATGTGTTGGGTTTTCACCTTTTGGGAAGAAACTGGCTATTTCCGTGATGAAGTCTGTCCCCACACACACTTTGTTAAGTACTTTAAATCTTTAAAATGACTCAGGATGGTACATTAGAAAAATTACCTTACCCTAGAAGTAAGCAATCGCAAAT
Source organism: Fundulus heteroclitus (assembly GCF_011125445.2). Classification (NCBI taxonomy): domain Eukaryota; kingdom Metazoa; phylum Chordata; class Actinopteri; order Cyprinodontiformes; family Fundulidae; genus Fundulus; species Fundulus heteroclitus. Next base: position 28,731 of record NW_023396640.1, on the reverse strand, counting down.
GGAGCGTGCTCTTATTTTGTTCGCAACACCATTATAATCCAAATAATTTTAATTATTTTGATAGTATAGTGGAATCCTGAGTTGCGCAGGATCATGTCAATATGTATGCTGCCTTAGCTCTGATTACACTTGGAAATTGGCTCCTCGTAGCAAATGTGAGCACAGTCCAGGGTAATCTTACGTATATGAACAACGTGAATGAGGACGTGCCATTGTGCAGGCTTGGGACGGCTCAGGGATGAGTCAGCTCCCTCTGAAAAGCTCCGGTTGTGAAGACCGCAGTGGAGTTAGAACTTGAAACGGCACCTGTAACACACTGTTCTTCCCGGTTTCCTGCTGTAGCACTGGGACCAGTTGAAAAGATTATTGCTGAGGACAATCTAAACTGACTAATAAGCCACTCATCAACATGTGCCAGCATGTCAGGAGGATCTCTGAAAACAAGCTCCCTCTGGATTCTTCCCTTAGCGATGTCCTCCAGCAGTGCCAACGCTGCCACCGTTCCACAATCACGTGCGACTTTACGCAGCTATTTATGGACACGTGTGATTATCTACACCTTAGCAATCATCTCACCTGACTTGCTGCAAATTAATCTGCTGATCCGATTTTCTTTTTCAGTGAGAGTGAAAGAACCCCTTAGATGATCTACACGAATTTTACTCTCCTCAGTGCACAGACTGATACACATTTACATCTAAATGTGACGAAACACAGAGGGATATTTACAGTGTACATCTGATTGAGGTTGTTCGCATCATTTTTGAGGTGTGTAACATTACTGTGTGAGGCTAAATGTGATTACATTTTTTGTACAGATTTAAACCAACAACTCATGAACACACACTGGGTTTGATGCACCTTGAGTTACATAGGGATATACTGTATATTTAAAGTGTTGATGTTCTGTGTTTTATTAGTTGCTACATGTCAACACTTGAATCCCTTTGAAACATTTTCTCACTGTGACTCTGCAACTTGTAAACTGGCATTAGACATAAAGCAACATTGCGTCTCTTGACTTGTGCTCTGTACCGCTGGTTGAAAGCACTGAGAACTGCCGAAACTGCAGGTCAGCTGACAGGGTCTGATTATCAAGTACCAAGTTTTAAGATCAAGGTTTTTGTTCCACATAGCTCAATAAAACTCCACATTGAAGGTTTCATAACATCTGGGACCTTGAGGGAGAAACAGTCCCTTCTCTGTTGTCCTCTTATGTCCACAGATTCTTTCTCTCCATCTAAATTATGAAAATCTTACTCATCTTACTGATATTAAAAGTAATTTTCCTTAAAAAAAACACAATAAGAGAAAATATGTTGGGAATTTTAACATAGTTTATTCACTATGTGCAACATTATATGCACACTAAACTTTTAGCTGCACTTCAAAATTGAAAAACACCTTAAATACTAGTTCTCAGAACCAACTAAAGTGGCCTCTTCACAGCTAATAACCAACACTAATCAGAAGAAATCAGTTGAAAAATTAAGTAGAAAAGACATTTCTACCTAAAATTATGAAGAAATATGTTTTTGCTTCACACTCTTGTTAACTTCTACTGGATTGTGGGAGATTGTTGCTTCTTTTGAACCAAGCTTTCCTGGAGTTTCCTTCTGATTTTCTTTTCCTTTCCACAATCACCACATGGGGGGCACAGCTGCAAAGTAAAGGATTCGGTGCAGTCAATTGCGCTCTCCCTAACAGATAACTGCCGACTGACGATACAAACTGAAAATTGCTGCATTTTATCATTCCTGCGCTAAAATTTAAATAATGTGACACTAAATTTTTACCTAATTAGATATTTCTAGGTGTGAATTAACCGTGTCTGTAAGTGGCTTAAGATGTAATTAGCTGTGGCTTTGTGGTATATAAATAGACCAAGTTAAATTTGTTGTTTTGCATATAATAATAATAACTGTTATTGATTTAATGTTATGCCACATATTTTGGCAGAGGATTTGGTTGATTTGAAGCATTGTGTCATGTTATAACCATTGCATGTCTCACTATGATTTTAAAATGATTACATTTATAAAGAACCCCAATGCAGAAAGCATGTAATTAATTAAAGTATCCAGGCTTGGTTTGGTGCCATTTTCTTAATAAATTAAATACCAATTAGACATGCAATGGGGAAGCCAAAAAATGCAATGCACATGCAATAAATTGACAGATATCAGATTTCAAAGCTAACTGTCAACACTGTAATTGCAGTTTTAATAGAATACACCGGTCAAAATGTGCTAACTACTGGATTCCTCTCTTGCCTTTTATCGTTTAGCTTCCGTTGAAATGTGTGCTTGTGAATGTGTGGTTGAACAATGCGGTCATGAGGCCTGACAGGGCACTCCGCAGGGCACACACCAGTGCCACGTCCATCCGCTTCTCTCTTCACAATGCCACACCACATCCTGACAGGGTCTCGCTACCTCCTTCTGCGTAATTTAACACAGCTTTCCCTGGCTCTGTGAACAAGTGAAGCCCAAACACACAAAGACATGTGAAAAACTGCTCATATATCTTTTTTTGAGTCTTCTCTGAAATCTTCCCCATTGGACCTCTTATGTCTGGTTAGTCAAAAGGCTTCCAGTCTAAGTTGGCAGCTGATTTCAGGGACTTGACCTGTTTGCTCTGCCTTTTATAAAACTGCTTCACAATATAAATTAAGAGTTGACTGAGTTAACCTGAGTTCCTTAATCTAATCTTTGTGGGAATTATTTTGCGTAAGACTTTTTTTATGTCTTCACTCATTGCCTTTCAAGTCACACACAAGCGCTGCTCCCTTTTTTCTTCCCACCTTTGACAGTTTCCTGTAAAACAACCTTGATCCTCAGCCTAAGCTCTCCGTATCTGCTATCCGTCGAGCTTCTCTGCCTGGCCTCCATCTTCAAGCTCCCGCTCCCCATGGCTCTCTCATCTCGCTGCTCTGTTTGACAGCTTCATCTGATCCACAGGACTTTCAGCTCATACATCTGGCATTCTCCCCTACCCATAGGACTCTAAATCCCCCAGTTCATCCTCTTACTGCTACCTTCCTCCAGCTTCCTCTTCCCACTGGCTCTCAATGTGTGGCAAAGAGCTATCGTTTCACTCCTGACTAGAGCACAGGTAAGACTGTCAGGGGTTAGCTCGCCTGTTCTCACAATCCTGTAATACTTGGACACATGGGAGGAGGCAGGGACGGCGTTCTTCGTTTGCAGTTAATGGTGTGTTTCCATGTAAAGCGACGGGAGCTCTTTGTAGGTTCATGGCTCATTCTGAGGTACTTTAACTCTCAAAGGACAGTGACTTGAAGGACATAAATCCTTCGCATTTCATAAACATCGACATAAAGATTCTTGTTGTCCCGGAGAAGTTTAGTATGTATGAAAACTAAACTCTCAGGCGACACGTATGCTGTTTTTGACTCAAATACTCTTTGCACGACATACACTGGAACATAAAACTGTAGGGGATACAAGTTCAGGTCAGGTACGCTACAGGTGCCTGTCAGAAAATTAGAATACCACCAGGAAGTAGTTAAATTAAAAAGAATAACACTCACTACAACACTGATCTATCAGCATTGAATAAAAGGAACTTGTGATGGGTAAAAACTTATTTAGCACAAACTCTGCGCTTAAAATAAAACAATGTAGCCTTTAGTTACAGTATTTCTGCAGAGTAAATGAGTTGTTTTCTGAATTCAAGCGTCTGTGCTAACCGAATTCTGCAGTACAAGTTCTTTCCATGCTAGACAGTTTTCTGTTCCAGGTCACAAATTACCATAACTCTTATCAATGCACATTTTATCTTGTGGTTTTTACAACTCTTACAACTTTCAATCTTATTTATGTTTGTTGTGGCTTGTGTGCCTCATTGATGAAATATTTTAATCTTGAAAGCATGTTCTAAAAAATATATTTAATATTTCGAGCAAAGAAATCAGATGACATAGTGTATGCTGTTTACTGTTGCTGTTATACTTTGGGTAAAAGTTAACAAGGACATTTATTTTGAAACCATTTAGATCATTTATACAATCACAAAAGAAAATACCTGTTCTGTTCTCGATCAGTGTCCGTGAATATTTTAATTATGTTCAAATTATTTAATGACAAAACTGCACTCAACATTTTTGCAATATTCCAATACTAATGTCCTCATTCATGCATTCATGAAAAGAAACTAACAAGAAAAATAAAGACAACACAAAAAAAATTAAGGCTTCAAAGTCTGGGTTGACTTAAGCTTCACTGGTGTTTTTTTTTTTTTTTTCTCGTGCAAACATTGGACGATATGTGCAGGTTTTTGCAGGTGTTTTTGCATATACTGTATAAGCATTGTATTTATGGCATTTTATGCTCGTTATGATACCTATACTGCACCTCTTCTTCTTATCATCTCTCCTTCTTGTAGCAAATGATCTTGATTCTTGCTCCTGGATCTCTGTTACCAATGTGGCAAAAATGGGTGTTGGGGGAAGGTGCTGGCGTTGTTGAATGTAGAGTGGCATCATGGGATTCCCCAACTCCTCTAGAAATAGCCTCTAGATGTTGAAAATAGCTTCAAGATGTTGAAAAATAACAGCCAACATGATGTCTTTCTTTGACAAGTGTATGTGCCAACAACCTGCAAGCATGCAAAAACGTTGACACAGTCATGAATACGTACAACTATGTCTTGTGTTTTGCTTGATGCATCAAGGCATCACATCTAGGAGTTCAATTAAATTTTACTGATAGAGCCCCAATTCACAACACGTCATCTCAAGGCACTTTAGAAAGTCAAAGGCAATCTAATCTAAAATACATGTGTGTATTTGAATTGATGCAACTGACTCTGTCCTGTTGATAAATTTGTACTTCAAGCAAACAAAGTGTTACTTTTATAGTGTAGAAACAAAGAAGTGCATGAAAATCAAAACCAAGGTACCCTATCAAGGTTGTCAACTCCACCTTTGTTGCTGCTCTAATCCAGAAAGACTTTGGGTATCTTGCCCTACCTAGTGCTCATAGGTGCATCCCTGTGAAGAGGCTTCATCAGGAGTACATGTTTTCCTTTTCTTTGGACAGAAGGAAACAAGGGTGTGAGTATTGGAAAAGGGAAATCTGGAGCAAAACAATCCTTGTCCTGTGTATCAGGTAAGGCAGCTCGGCCTTGTTTTTGCTTATCGTCCCCACTGTGGTCATATTTTAAATTTTTTTTAAGCAGCTTATCATCAAGAGTGTAGGTGGTAATGAAATAATTTAATGTTTTTGTCCCTTGAGACCTGCTCCAGAACCACATGCTTCCCCGTTTTCTTTTCAGGAACACCGTCTTCAGGTTTCCCAGTATATACCTGCATTTACCAGGCATAGTTTGTCCTGGCATCACAGGTTGTCCACATGTTTCTGCCATATTTGGCCGGAAGATGTGGCATAAACTGCTTCAAAGAGCAGTGCCCCCTAAATGCATAATATGTTCATGCATGTGTGTGCGTGTGTTTGTTTGTGTCTGTGGATGTGTGCAAGCGTGCTTTTGTGTGTGTCCATCTGACAAATGAAGATTAACCTAAGCTCAGTTTTCTCCCCCCTTGATTTATAATGGCCTTTTATTTTTATCTGAAACATTAAGAGCGTGGAAAAGTTAAATAAAACTCACAAAATTGTATGCTAAGCAATATGATGCAGATATGTGTATCTATATATACATATATATATATATTTTGTTCAAATCCTCTTTGTGGACCCTCAGGTCAATTAAATACTTTTTAGAGATACCACTTTTAAATATGTTGAAGTTGACCACAACATAAGGGCTAGAGATCTACCTCCCTCAACTTAACACACAGGCCCGCTCTTACCACCTAATTCATGCACCCACAGTCCTCCCCGCTTCTTTTTTGGTGAGACAGCAAGGGTCCCCACTGCCCCTAAGCTCCTGTTAAAACCACCCTTCACCTCCCATGTCACTAGGACATGTCTGTCATTTTGAATCCACCCGTCCTTTCCCGCTCTTGCACAGTGGGCCAAGAGGTTAATAGGGACTGAAACAATAGTGCAGCACAGACACAACAAACAACGGCCCGTGGGAGCAGTTTCCCTGTCGGCTGCATCATCTCCCAGCATTCTCTGTTTCTCCATCTGCTTTTTCCCCTCTTTCTCTCCCCACCCTTGTTCCTTCTCTTTTCACCCCTCCCTCTTCCAGAACAGTACCTGTCAATGCCCTTATCTCCCGGACAGTCATTTACACGCATTTGCAAGGTTAATTGCCATTTCATTGCCTGCTATTTATATTTAAAAAGCCCTGTTAGGAGGCTAATAAAGTGACTGTGAAGATGCTGCAAGAGGTAATTACCACATACAGTTAACAGTCGGGTGGTGTAAAGCAAAGAGGATGTCGAATTGTCATTTCAGCGGCAAAGTTGAGCGTAATTGTTTCCGCCTGGTAGTGTTAAGAAAAGAGCTGTTAAACATCCAGTTAGAACGAAGTGTAAAGAAAATATACCAGAAGTGAATTATTCAACTCACTCTAATTTAAGAAATATATTTTTTATATTGCTTTCTGCACAAAAATGTAAAACATTATACAAAGACAGCTGTGTTTGGTATGCATTTTAAAGGATGACTTGCTGTGTTTTTTATTGTTTGCTATTTTTTATGCCAAAAGAAAAACGCAGTTGTGTTTTGTGATGTGGTGTCTAAGGTTAACTTACTCAACCACTTCTTTCATAAATGTCTTTATATGATCTTTACTGTTAAGTGCCAAAGAAGTTAGAAAATAACAGTAAATAAATAAAACAAAAATAAATGTAAAATCCATGAAAATTGGGCTTTATAGAGTATAGACAAAACAAATAGTATAAAGTAGCAAAGTTTATTCATCCATTGTCTTCCTCCTATCAGTGTCCAGATTGCCGGGGGCTACAGGTTCAGTGTGGAAACCCAGACATCCCTCTCCAAAGTGACATCCTCCAGCTCATTCTGGGAGATCCCAAGCCGTTTCCAGGCCAGATGGGATATTTCGTCCCTCCATCGAGTTTGGAGTCTTCCCTAGGGTCTCCGTCCAGTGGGACATGCCGGGAAAATCTCTAAAGGGACCTCAACTTACTCCTTTGGACTCCTTCATAGCTGGTAGCCAACAGTGAGGTGACATCCGTCTCCCAAAAGCCAAATCGTGTGGCCAAAGCCCCGCCCTTACCTGCCACTCAACTTGCATTGCACCCTCTCTGCAGGTTGTGGGCCCACATAAAAGTTTATATTAGTAAAAATTTGTTAAAGCTTTAGGTAAAAAAAAAAAGGGGGGGGGGGGCTTTGGGGCAGCAGCCCATAATCTTGCCAAGGGCAGCATAATGACTACAGCTGGCTCTGGTTCAGTGTCTAAAATATTTAGACTCACTGGAAAAAGCAGCTGGTCTCCAGTAAGAGTTTTGTGGGTTTGATTGATTGATATGTTGACATACATTTAGTCTGTCTCTGTATTAACCTGTGTAGATCTCTTGATCTACATCTCAATTGAGGTATTGAAACTTTCCTTTTAGAATACACAAGACCAAATGTTGAAGAGGTCAACCTTTCCTTTGGCTCATAATGATCCTGACATGTTTTGTGGAGAGCGAATTGGATGGTTGTACTTGTCCAACTTGTCTCAAATGGAGCTGCACTTATAAGCATTTTATGGTGTGGGTACGCTGCTTATGATACTGTTTTAGATGGATATTTTGTCCCTATTTAAATTATATTTTGAAAAAAAATATCCATGTAAAATACCATCATCAAGAACAGATGCTTGTTATGGCAAAAGGATAATTGTAATGCCAACATTACCGTTAGCAAGAATGAAAACAGTTTTGACAACTTATAAAATTTGCCTCTATATTTACACAGTATTTAGACCTCTTATGTGAATCTTTTTTTAAAAAAAAGCATCTACCAATGGATGATGTGACTGTTTCCAGTGTTACTGGGTCATTATGAAGACATTATGTTAATCAATTCATAAGTTAAATAATTAGAAACCTCGGTAACTCCACCAGTTTATTTAGGATCACTTTTACCAGTTCCAAGTCCAGTAAAAGAAGGAGGGTTGGAATTTTGTCCCTTCTATTCCTCTTTTCTACAAAATCAATCAGTGTTATTCGGCAAGTTTGTACAAACCAACAGTGTCCGTTCCAATTACATTCACATTTCATTGTGCAGATAAGGCTGGAAGGCAACTCCTACTGACTTTTAGGGCTGCAAATAGCTTATTTTAAAAAGAGGCTGAGCATGGCTAATAATAGCTTGGTTAGGAATTCTCCCAAAATAACTGTACCTCATATTCTTTTTTACAGCATTGCCTCTTTCCTCTCAACTATTGATTTCCTAAGCTTACGTTTTAAGTTTAATGGAAACAAAGCAGCAATGTACAATAGCATGCATAAAGTGACCCTCTGCATCACATTTCTACTAATCTCTCAAAATTCAGACCATAAAAAACATTTTACTCCAAAAAAATCAATTTGTGTGTTGACAAAAGATGCAAGGTCAGCACAAAATCTAAATTCCTCTGCAACACGACCATTAGTGCGGACAGGCCCCCCGATTTTACGTGTTTGCACCTTTTTTTTTTATGTAGGTCTCATAGTTGTTAGGATCACATTTATTTTAATAAAAACTGACAGTGCAGCTCGTGCTCTGAGGACGAGCAGACAGGAGCTAGACATAGACAGCATGAGAACAGCAAAAGACAGAAGGAGGGGAAAGGTGAGAGAAGAAGGATGGGGAGGAATACCAAGAAGTGGCTTAACTGACTGATTCTTCCAAAATCCATCCATGCACTCATGCTGTGAGCTGAGAGAGAGAAGGAGTCAACTCTTTGCCTTCTGTTTGCTCAGCAACCTATCCCAGCAGGGAAGCACCGGCGGAGGAAAGGGGGCAAACATGCAGGCTGGGTAGGATGGGATAGTAGACTGTTGCAGGGATGCAGACAGGGTCAGCAGAGGTTATGTTGTTGATTTCATTATCTATTTTCGAGCTTCACCCTACATGCACCAACTTGGTCTAGATACACCTTTCAACTCACGATACAGTACGCACAAAAACTCTGGAGCCTCCCAGAGACAAGCTATTGGGAGATGTCCTCCCTGTCCCCGGTCCCTCCCCTGTATGTGCTCCTCAATCCTGTTTTGTCAGAGTCAGCAACAAAACGGACGGTTAAGAAATAAGATCGGGTGGAGGAAAAAAAAAAAAAAAAAGGAGGGAAAAAACAATCGATTAGCCTTCAGAGTTCCACGTGGGCCACTTTCATCGATTAGGAATGAGAGAGCAGCAAAGCACCAGCCGTGTTCGCTCTCTTCCCCCTCTCCTTCTGTCTCTCCAGGGTCCTTTGTCCATGAAGAGAGTGATATAATGGTCCTTTGAGAGGGAGAGAAGGAGGGAGGCAGGAGATGTGGGAGAGAGGGGAGGAGGGGGAAGGAGGAAGACGAGGAGGAGTCGGCGGGGGTGACGGCTGTGGCGTCTGGAGAAGGAACGGGGAGTTCAGGCCTTGCGGCATGTGGGGGAAGTGTACATAGGGATACTAAAAGAGGGGAATAGAGGAGGGGGGGTGGAGGTAAAGAAAGACACCAAGGCGAGAAGAGAAAGTCTCAATGACAAAAGGTCGGGGCAGCTGGGCTTAGGGCGACAGGGACCAAAGGGAGCAGCGGGATAATCTGCTAAAGCCCAGAAAGGAGAGATTCAGCATGCGCGCCACCCTCGTAGGGCCTATGAGCAAATTTGCACATAAATAAGGAGCCAACTTTGCTTTGAACGGGAGGTCGAGGGAGAAAGCATCAGAGAAAGGGAGAGAGAGTCAGAGATAGAGTGAAGTGCCAGAGCCACAGCTGCCTGCCGGCTGGTGGCAACCGGACCTAGACAAAGTTCAGCATTTAAAGCTCTGCGAGGGAGGAATTTTTTTTCTCCTCCTCTCATGTTTAAAAAAAGTAAGCAAAGATATTTATCATTTATCTCCCCCTCCACATAGGTTTTTTTTTTCTTCCTCTCTTTAGCTTCTGGCCATGAGCGTTGAAAATTTACCCCTCAAAGACTCCTCACTCTTTTGTGTCGTCAACAACCGTGGACTCAGGGGACAAAAGTGTGTGTTTTGGAGGACTGCCGGTTTGGTTGTTGCATTAATGGACTTATGTGGCTCAGAACAATTGACAGTAACCCTAAAAAGTTCAAGCTAAAACATCAGAAATAAAATAAATCATTGAAATATTAGTAATGTAATGTAAAAAAATATATTATAGTTATGTCTAGTTTACGTTAAGTTGCTCAAAATCAGGACTCATGTTGCTGGTTTAACACTTCAAACTCTAAATAATCTTTTCTTCCTCTGTAATGGCAAGATGTGTTGCTTATTCAGATTTCTTGGCTTTCTTCATGTAAGACAGGCTTTTTTTAAGTGATTTCTTGGTTCTACAGGTCAGGCAGAAACCAGAATTGGGGGTGGGAAGTTAACTTGAACCCCCAAAAAGTTATTTAATCACAGTTAATTAACGGTTTAACGAGGAAGCGGGGATTGCTTAAGCGGGAATTGCTTTTTTATTTTCTTTTTAGTGGTAAATGTTGGAATAATCTACATTAGCTTTAAAAGAATCCTCTTCATACTAATGGTGTTTGAAACATCAAATCCGTTAACAAATTCAGCTTCTTTTTGTATCTTATAGATTGGACCATGCTTATCACAAGTAGTTGCAATCTTCTATTTGAATTTTAACTATGTCAAAGAACCCTGCCAACTAAACCTACTTAACACAATAGAAATTCTAGCTCCTTTCTTGAAACCCTGAAAAGTAAAACAGCCAGTATTCATTGAGTATCTTTACAAATTCTTTAAAAGCAATGCAAATACGTATCCTTTATTAGTAACAACACACACTCCTAATTATAAGCTTAACTTTTCTCTCTTAAGAAAAGGCCTCTTCTGCTTTGAAACTGAAAGCAGATACAGTACGACGCAGAGACATGTCTCTGCGTCGTACTGTATCCCCTTGAAACATCATAGACACACACCGCATAGGGACTTATTAATGAGTTTAGCTCAATAAATTATAGTAAAGCATAGTATCCTTCTTTTCAAACTGGAATGCTGCTCGTTGAGAAGGTGGTCGTAGGGAGAGGGGTTCTAGCAGAGACGAGTGTTTCAGGAAAGAGTTGAGCTACTGCAGGTACTTATTGATCAGCCTTGGAAGCTATGAACTAGCTGTCATTTCCCTTTCATGAACAGCTCAATAGGTATTGACTGGAGATGAAAAGCTCATGCAAGCATGGCCAGCCTTAAGGACGGGACAAAAAGAGGAGACGATGAAAACTCGATGAGGACGGCTTGGGCCCTTGACATGCACAATCATTGCTGCACAGAAATGAACACATGAAGTAAGAGCTTAGATAAAAAAAAATAACTATTTGTAGGGTTGCATTATTAAAGAACTGACGGAACAAATGGACAAATCAGGAGTGACTCAGGCACAGACGAATACAGACAAAGCTAATCTGGAAGTCCTGGTATCAACAAGATAAACTTTAAACTCATTCACTTTATGTTATGACCTCAAATTTCATAATTTTTGTAGGATTTGATGTGAGAGACCCACACAATGTTGTGGGTAACTGTGGAATGTAAGGATTTCTTTTTCAAATATGCCTTCAAACGAAAATCTAAAAAGTATATTTTGCATTTTATTTGAGCCTCTCTGAGTCAATAATTTGTACAACCACCATTTACAGCAATTACAGCTTCAAATCCTTTAGAATCTTTGGACCTCTGTGAGCTTTGCACATTTAGACTCTGTTGCTTTTGTTTCTTTGCCCATCCTTTTTCACAAAATATCTGAAGCTCTGTCAGATTAAAAAGTAATTTTTCAAGCTTTGCCAAATATTATCAATTGCATATAGTGTTGGACTAGATGAGTCATCTCAAAGTCTTAGTATTATGACAGTACACATAGATCTCATTCACATTCTATGACGTTACAACATGTTTAGAGGGACTTGACGCAAGAGATCTACACAAAGAAATGCATAATTGTTTTTTTTTTTTCAGTTGAACAAAAAAAAAAAAAAAAAAAAAAAGAAATGCATAATTGTAAAGTGTGGAAAAAACTGTATTTTTAAAATCTAAATGGTGTCTTTTGCATTTGTATTTAGCTCTCTTGTCAATACTTTGTAAAACAACCTTTCGCTGCAATTACTGCATCACGTCTTGCCTCTGGCAGCTTTGACTCAGTTTTTTAGCTATACTTTTTTTCAAGATATCTGATCGTCAGTCAGGATTTAGGTTTATGGTTAAACCTTGACTGAGCCAGTCTAAAACAAAATAATTTTTGACTAAAAGAGGAATTTATCTAAACCATTCCATTTGCAGGTCTTCTCATGTTTAAGGTATCTGGCTGGCTGGAAGCCAAACCTCCACCCCCTCCCCAGCACGATCTTGCCACCTATATGGTTGGGAATGGAGTTACGATTTGCAGTATTAGTTTTGGCCAAACCCATAGTCTTTTGCACGTAGGCCAAAAAGTTCAATTTTGGGTTTATCTGACCAGAGCCACTTATTCTACATGTTTTCTGTTTCCACTACATGGCTAAGACAAAATGAAAATAGGAATCCGTGTGTCGTTCTTTCAGCAATGGCTATCTCCTGGTCACTTTTCCATAAAGGGGTGCTTCTTTGATTGATGCCTCCCTTACACAGCATGTCAGTTTAGGTGAATGGACATGTCTATTGGCCTTCAGATGTCCCAGTCTCCTTTAATACTTGGATGGTGGATTGAACTTACCTGACTCCGCCAGATAGATTTGCTCCGCATATCCATCTGGAAACCTTCCGTTGAAGTAATTTTGGGAAGGGGCGAAAATACTGGTTAGCTGATTGGCCTATGTTGGTGATAGACGGGCCAAATGAACCAATCAGATTCGTTGTTGCTCGTAACAGAGCGACGACGAAAACACAACCACAAGCCAAGCTACTCTTGCTGCTGCAGGTAAAGGCTCGTTAGCTCAGCAGAGAAATACTCTGTAATTCCGATAAAACTTGCTCGATAGCCATGCTAACGCTAGTTTCATCGGCTGAAGCCGCCATGTTCTTTAGACTGAACTGTCGTGCTTCCCGTTGCGTCACACCTCAACCCGCGTCAAAGCCAACGCTGATTGGACGTTCGTTTGGTGAACGGCTCCAAATTTTCTTTAACGGAGAGTATCCAGACTGATCTGCGAGTGAAACCTTGAAACCTCGCGAGATCAGGATGGTCTCACGAGGCTAGGATTGAACAGTAGTTGCTGTAATGGGGTATATGACATATATAACTCTACTTTAAGCTTCTCCATAACGTTGCACCTGACTTGTATGTTGCGTTCCTTGGTCTCTGTGACGGTGCCTGTTTACTAATATCCTTGAAAAAACCTCTGATACCCCTTAGTAAGATCTAGACTAACCAATTGCCTCAGAGTAAGGATCTGAAACACTTTTTTCTGATATTTATTTCTTAAATCAATATAAAACCCTTCCCCTTTTTGTTCTTGTAGATGTGGTTTACTTTGGACGGTGATATAATGAGATCTCAGTAAGGACCAGAAAGGAAGATCCATGCTAAAGATAGAAAAACAGCCAGAAGAGGGGGCGACTTTGTGGACAGAGGTTTGCAGATTAGGATTATAGTAAGTGTGCAGGGATTTGTGGCGATTGGCGTGTGGCCATGTCACCGCGCAGACCTGTTTTGTGGACACTGACAGGCGTGCGTTGCCTCCTGAGCTCCAACCAGATCACAGACACCCAACGAGGCGCAGATGAAGGGAGGGTGTCTGGGCCTCCCTAATCCTGGCTCATCCGTGTTTCATGTTCTGCAGCTCTCGACCATGCTTAGCAGAATTTCACGCCGCAAACCTAAAACCAGCATGCTACACTAAAGGGATAAGGCCGGCTGGCAATAGGATGAGCAATCTTTTGTCGCCAATATCTCCTGGTGTTGCTCAGTGGTGGTTAACACATGCACTACACTGCATTACACCCCCCCCCTCCATATTTATGCCTAGTTATTGGTCTCAATTTAATAAATATGTGTTACTCTACATAAAGTTCTGTTGTTGTTTATTTTACTCTCTAGTCAACATCACTTCTTAATTTATGCTGTTCTTTTCACCAAAGCTGTAAGTGCAGTAACGAGGCAAAAACACAGAGTCGGGGTAATGAAAGGATATAGAACAAAACAGAAGAAGAAAAAAAAGAGGGGATGGAAGGTGGATGGTAACCTCCACCAGCAATTTACTTTGCTTAACAGGAGCGCCCACTGAAAAGGAACCAGGCTTTGAACTGCTGCCATCAGATGCCATCCCTCTCCGCAAGATGCAGGCTTTTTGCTGCAGGCGCAAAAGGGAGCAAATCCACACCAGAACTAAATCTCACTGAAGAATGGCGAAGCAGGAAGACAACAACTAAGCACGTTAGTTTCAGCTCTTGCGAATGTGTATGTGTGTTGACAGATGAATGAAAGATGAGTGGCCTTTTGCAAAACCCAGACAATTACAACAGAGCAGCAGTGTTGTGCACTTCACAAATAACGCCTTACCAGGAACCACAAGCGATGGCAAACAAATGCGAAAGCTGCCATTGGATTTTTTATTTTTTATTATTATTATTGTGAGGAGCTAAAGAATGCTGGTATTTACTGTGTGTTATCTCAAAACCCAAACACATTAGGGGCTATTCAGCACATTGAGGATTGAATCTTTGAGCCTATTCATTTTGGGCATTTTTATCCGTCTAGATGTTTTAACCCAAATTATCCTCATTAGATAGGTTTTGATTCTTTGACGTAGTATAGGAATCAGCACGATTGAATACTTCACTATATACGAAATCCTGCAAAGAATGCACCATTGGTTTAAAAATCATTTTCTTTCTGCACACAGCAAAGGTGTACTTCATTTGTTGTTTGCCTCAAATTACCTCCCTGTGGCCTACTCACACATCCTAATCACAAGATAGATAGGCCTCTACGAGCGGTATGGTGTGATCACAAGGCTGACTCTGTCTCTGTGCTTCGGCACACAGCCGTCTGCAGGGCAGTTTACTTCAGCTTTGATAGCAACAGCATCAACAGCAGGACCTAATGGGGTGCATGACCAGGAGATCTGAGCTCAGGCCTTCCATATTCATCTCCCCACTGCATCGCAAATCTCATGCAGTATTACCATGAGCCTAGCAGAGACGAGCGGGCTACGTAGCGCTGGAGATGTTCAGTCACGTAGCATCAAAGTAAATGGGATTCTTCGAATTTGTGTCTATGTGAGCATTTTTGTGCATGTGTAGCTTCTTGTGGTTTGTAATTTACAAGTACTGTGTGGAAGCCTCACCATAGTGGATGTGTGTGTGTGTGTGTGAAATGCCATTATGCGTATGCATGGTTTTTAACCGTCTCAGCGCAAGTACATGGTGAGATGTTGTTTACTGCCTTTTCACCTGCAAGAATGCATGACGGCATCCAACGCCGTGGGGATAAAACAGCAAATGGGCGAGGTAGAGAAAGCGCAAGGGTTATATAGCGGCTAACTGGGGAGATGTTTAGTTTTATGTTAATTGAAGGGGCTTACACAGAACTCTATTGACAGTTAACATGCCCTTCAAGGTGTTCTTTGTGGTTCAGCACTTCTGTCAAGACACAGGCAGTCATTTTGCTTCACCTTTATTTATATGCTTGAGTACTCAGAACATTATGGAACATGGTGGGGCCCAGTAATAGATGTGGGAGAGGGGCAGGTGTGTGTATGGGAGGTCAGACGCCTCGCACCTATAAGTGTCTATTCCCTCTGTGATGCATTCAGAGGGGACAGATGTCCACAAAAAGGGGAACTGGGGGTGAGGATGTGGTAATAAAAATTAAACAGAATAAAGTGATGAAATTACAAAAAAATAAAATCCAAAATTTCCATGTTCGGAAAGTTTACCCTTGAACTCCTGTTTTCAGAGGACAGTACCTTTCTTTGACCTTCACAACAGTGATCGTACATGTCAAAGTCGGTGCAAAGAGCACCGACAGAATCTCACTCATCCCTGCCTTGAGGTCTGTGGCAAAGAAGCATATTTCATTTGAATTCATGAACACACTTGCAAACTGTTTTGATAAGTGGGGTGTGAGTGTCAGTGCCATTTCATGTCTAATTGGTCAGGCGTACATCTCGAGACAAGACCGGAGAGGGTTTCCTACTTTCAGATCAGAGGGCTCCAAAAAAAAAAAAAAAAAAAAAAAAAATCAACCAACAGCTCCGTCTTCCATCACGCCACCAAGGTCACCTGTCACTTAGCACCCCTCGACCACTGTGCATGTTTGATTTGGTTGACACATTAACAGACAACTGTGACATTTAGTTGTTGATGCTAAGAGGGCTGTGCCCTTTAAACTCCAGCTACACACACACACTGGTTCTGCCAGGGCAGCACTGGACCGTGTTGTGCAAGTTGTGAGCTCAAATTTAATATGGAAGTATCAATTAATACAATACAGATACATAGAATATCATCAAAAAGTATTTTTTTTTGTTTTTGGTATTTAAAAAAAAAAGAGAAGTTCATACATTATATAAGTATATTACACAATGCATTTCAACTTTTCATTTCTGTTAATTTAGATGATTAAGACTTATTGTTAGTAACAAAACAAAAAAATGAGACCAATGTACTATATAAAACCCATGCAGGGTACAGCACACGCACTCAGTACTTGGTTATACCTCTTTTTGAACGGTTCACTGCATGAATAAAGCACTGCATGGAGGCAATCGGCCTGTGGTGCTGCTGAGATGTTAAGGAAGGTTTCTTTAACAGCAGTTTTTACTTCGTCTGTATTGCAGGGTCTGCTGTTTCTCACCTTTTTCTTGCCAATTCTCCACAGATTCTAAGTTGGATTCAGGTCAGGTAACTAATAGTCAACTGGTTTAATGACCCAGGAATGACCCAGGAAGAGGTACATTTGACAGGTGCCAACTATACTGGAAAATGAAATCAGTACCTTCATAAAGCTTATGTGCAGAGGGAGGGAAGCAGCTCTGAAATTCTGTGTATGGCACACAGCAGAGCAACCAGTTGTCCCACCTTCTATCGCCCCATCCAACCACCCTAGCTGCCTAAATCATCTAATCTTGAATAGGATTTGTTTCACAGTCCTCTCAAAACTACCAATATTCTGGTTACTTGTTAATTTTTTTTCATCCAACTTTTTTTTTTCCTCCCACTCAACTTTCCATAACCATTCTTGAACACAACAGCTTTCTTTAGCAAAGATATTTCTGGCTTACTCTCCTTGTGAAGCAGTCAACAGCCTGTCCCATCATTGTGCTGTCCATAACAGGATCATAACATAACATTTCTGTATAAAAAAAAAATTATATTCAAATTTGAAAAATGCAATTCACGATCCTCAAAATTAACATAAAATAAATGTTTGGAATCTAAGTAATAGATATGTTTCTTTTTATGCAGAGCTACTAAAATGAACTTCAAAATATTTTCGAATATTAAGTATTATGAAGAGGCACCTTTTTTTTCCCCGCGTTATTCTTTTCAAGAAATTCACCTGATTAGCAGCAACACCTCGTTTTTCAATAGATATCAATACTCCTGGACAGAAAACACGGTTGGTTAGTCAATAAGATCAGAAACCTCTGAATGAAGTTCCAAGGCTAACATCACCATAGCTGAGAAATCACATGTTAGCGAGAGGTGTTACTGTGAATGGCCACTGCTAATCATTTAGATTAATTGAGGTTTCTACTGGGTGGGTGTTGTATATTCTAAGCTGCACCTCATGTGGTCACTCCCATAAAAGGTTTCCAAGTGCCATTGTTAAAAAGATATGTCCCCACCCTAATTATGTAACCTTATTATTATCAAGATTTAACCTACAATTAATTGCATGAGATAGCCCTTAATGACGGGTTAAGGTTAAATTAGGAGGGATGATGACTTAGACTTAGACATAGACATCTTTATTTGTCATTTTGTATGTACAGAATGCATACAGGATGAAATTTCTGTATGCATCAATTTCTGTATGCATCCTATTTGTACAAACCTGACCTAGGTTTTGGGCTTAACTGCTTGACTTGTTGATGGGGCTGCAAAGTCCTTCTAATCACATGACCTCCACAGAGTCCATTTTGCTACCTTTCCTGTTAACCTTTGTCCCTTGGTCAAGTTTTCAAATCAATGAGCCCTAAGGTCCATATACCTTACTGGTTGACCCAGAGGTGGCTGACCAGCGACCAGGCCTACACTCCACAATGGCACTGAATCCCATACACAGGCAAAAAGCTGCTCGTCGTGCAATAAAGATGATTTAGCACTGTAACTCTACCTGCCCGGCACCAGTCTCAGGTTTGTGCGCCTTTTGATTAATCATGGGCCAAGGGGATTTATTGTATGGGGGATATTTGCCTCAGCGATTTAATAATGGTAGGGGAGGAACATAATTAATCAGAGAGGTCCATGCATGCCCCCCTTCTAAAATCTGGTAGAATTAATGACTATGAATATGTATGTTTGTTTGTTAGCACTACACAGCCTGCATCTCAGTTGCTGTTTTGCAACTACATTGCTCAACAGTAGTCCTGTGCTCTGTGAATAACATAGCCTCTCTCGTGTTATGTGTGGCATATCCATCTCATGGGGGGCCAGATGTCATTCTGCTATCACAGGGTGGTGGAACTGCTTATTATTGTGTTTTTGCCTCACCATCTATGAGTCCATCGGATGCATGCACTAACAAATAGAAAAAAAAAAAAAAACAAACATACAAAACCCTCAAACATTCCTGCATTACCACATATCTTTTCTTCCTGTTTGCTGCAAATATGCTCTCAGGCTCATGCAGGTAGGAAGCTTGCTCCCCCTCTCATCATGTACAAACAGTCTGGCACTATAGAAAAATAATGATGAGCCGTCCTGTTGGCTCATTTATCAGCATGTTTTACAACAGGCGCCGGGTGGAAGTAATTAAACTCTGCCATCATTACAATGAGCCAGGCCCCCCTCTTAATAGACACCCAATGAGACACTGGAGGCTTGCCTGGTAATTGTAGCTCCAACTATTTCTATCTCGTTTTCGTTCTCTCTCTCTCTCTCTCTCTTTGCGTGTGTGTGTGTGAACACAAGCCTGTATGTGTGTGTGTTTGTCTACAATCCTCTTGTTTCATATGCGGTTTTAATTAGTGAAGAAAAAGAGCTGATAAGCAATTGAGAAAGACAAAATCTGAGTGAATTACTGAGTGAAGGTTAAGGCCTTTGATACTATGTGTCTATTTGAAGTGTTTAACAATGGATAAAAAAAATTAATCCATGCGGTAGAAAATGTGGATTAAGCTGACATGAGAAACTCCATCAGTGAGCTGGCAGTTATCATATGACACAAAGCTGGAACTAAATACCCAAATTTGGCAGATTTCTAACTTCAGGATTTCAATAGATTTTTGTTTAGGGTGACAAAGAACAAGTGTCTGGAAATTGTCATATCCGTTGTATGCTGTATGTGTGCATCTCTCTCACTTTGTCATCGCAGGATGTGACGAGCATGTGTTTCCCGCTGCTTCATATTATCAGCACTAATCAGTAGGAGCTTAAGGTGGCACAGACTTCCTAAAGCAGATGACCTGGTTTCGTTCACCAGCACGTAGTCAGGCCTACCTTGTCTTGTGTTCTCTGTCCTTTCTAGTGCTAATGCTCGTCCTTGCTGTCCTATTTCACAAAAAAACAGTCGCCATCATGCCCAAGTTTTCATGTCTCCAAGCTCCACCGCCTTGCTTTTTGAATTTCTGCAGGAAACTCCTCGAGCTCCCTTCCGCAAATCTCCTCACTTCTCCTCAGACCATGTTCACGTTTTCAGCTGCTTGGATCCTTCTGTAACTTACCACCCTCCAATACTCAACTCCTCTGATGCCACGCCTGGAAGAAAGAACGACAGAGACAACATTACTCATTCACCACCAACACCCACACCCAGATTGTGTGGATTTGCTCACCTCCTCCCGATGTCTTCCTTCATGGACATCTGTAAGAAGTCTTTATGAAACTCATCATCCAACTTCCTTCCCTGAAAATTAACAACCGACCTCTCCTCGTCAGCGCTTTTCATTAAGTGTTGGTAATTGTTACCAGCACCAGAGTGCAATTCAAAACAAACAAGACAGAAAGTTCTCTATGTCACAGTTCATGTAGTTATTGCCATCGAGGCAAGATTATTCCTACCTTTGATTTTCTTTAAACCACGTCTCTGGTAAATATGACGTTGTGATCATAGACTACAGGGCTGGATTTGCCAAATAAATTAATTTATTTACTGTATTTATTGAAAATAATTTATTTATTAATTTAATTAATTAGTGAATAAGAGCATTTCTAAACAAATATTATTGACTGCAACAGTATGAGACACGAACACGTCCCGCTTTTTTTTTTCCCTTGAAAGCTCTTAACCTACCTCAGCGCACCACCTCCCCTGACAGTCGACTGAAGTTTTCAAACTTAGCCACTTTAGCTGACCGGAGTTAGAGAGATCATTTCATTTCTGCCTCTGGAAATGGATAGTAAACCA
This sequence comes from Fundulus heteroclitus, assembly GCF_011125445.2. Classification (NCBI taxonomy): domain Eukaryota; kingdom Metazoa; phylum Chordata; class Actinopteri; order Cyprinodontiformes; family Fundulidae; genus Fundulus; species Fundulus heteroclitus. The sequence goes on along the minus strand of NW_023396640.1, from coordinate 8,165 downwards.
CAAAAACTCAAGGGAGGCAGAGAAAGAAAAAAGGCTCAATATCTTACAGGTGGACAGGGCCAAATGTACCAAAATTAAAGATTTGTTTAGCGCCACAAGTGCGACTGGAGCAGCACCATCAAATCCACTCGCATTGATGCTCAGCAGTAACACAGACAAAGGAGAATGAGGAGGAGAAAGAGAGAGAGAGAAGTTGTCTAGCAGGGACAGATAGAAGAGGAGGTCAGACCATTAATATCTTCACTGAATGAAGAAGTGACCAAAATGTGCCAGGTTACACATATATTTATGTTAAAGTGAGTCCTCCTCTTTGACCAACAGCTTTGTTGTTTTGATGTTATTTTCTACCTACTGACCCATTCGGATATTAAAGCTGTAGTTGGTATTCCTGTTCAGAAACTTTTTGTTAAACTGAGTGAAATGGTCCTTCCATCCTGGCAGTAGTCAATACTTTATGTATGCAGAAAAAGGAGGTTAAAATTAGATCTCTGTGAAAGCTGCAGCCTTTAAAAACTCTGACCAATCACTGCCATCGGCATGGAAGGGTGATTGGTCCTGCTCTCACCCTCCTCTGTCCCTCAAGTTCCGGGGTATCGCCTAATCTGTTGGTTGTCCCACATGCCAGTCATTCTGACGCGCTCAGGTAACACCAATGTGTGTACACGTCCTTGTTAGTTTCCGCTTGCTGTGCATGCACAATTCTAATCTTTATGTATCCAGTTAGCTTAGTGGTTGGCTTCAGTGTTAGCCGTTCATTGTAGCTCCGCTGCTCTCACGTATACTTTAAACATGGCTGAAAGTTTAAGAGAAGAAGAGGAAGGCCTCAGTAGAAAGAAATCACCCGACCCCCCTAAGGAGCAGAAGAGCAGGTAAGATGGTCTTGCACATGCACAGCTATTCAAAAGGGGACTTAGGGGTTGCCGGCGGATTGCCGGTTTGATTCCCTGAGTGTTTCAGTTGTCATGACCTTGGGCAAGACACGTCCCCCGCATTGCCTGATGGCGGTGGTCACAGGGTCCGGTGCCGATTTATGGCAGCCTCGCCTCTGTCAGTCTGCCCCGGGGCAGCTGTGGCTACTAACATAGCTCACCAACGCCAGGGTGAGAATGTGTGCGTGAATGTGTGAATCACTGACTGTAGTGTAAAGCAATGCGGGGTTGTTGGACTTGATAAAGCGCTGTACAAGTACAAGCCATTTACCATTACCATTTAGGGAAAATCAGGATATTATCGCACAAAAAAACCCTCATTCTGACATACAGTGAAGCTCTGATATTGCGATGGAAATATTGCCATGTTTTAACCCACTTGTCTTTGTAATGGGGCTCCAACACTTTTCATGTCAAAACCTCCTCTAACTCAAATTTACATAACTCTCTCTCCTAATTTTCAAAGTATAAAAACAATTTGCATTACATTTGCTGCAGGTATTAATGGTGAAATTAGGGGGTTGAATATGAAATTTGAAACTGTTTGGATGGATGCTAAATGAACTGTTGAATAGATGGATGAATAAAACATCCCTTTTTGCAAACTGTGGTCAGCAACAGTAAGAAAAACAAAAATGTTGCATCTCCACAGAAAAGCGGAGAGGAATAATAATTTTGAAATAACACCGTTTTTTTAATGGTAAATGGCTTGTACTTGTATAGTGCTTTATCAAGTCTGACGACCCAAAGAGCTTTACACTACATCAGTCATTCACACATTCACACCCTGGCATTGGTGAGCTATGTTAGTAGCCACAGCTGCCCTGGGGCAGACTGACAGAAACGAGGTTGCCATACATCGGCGCCACCGGACCCTCTGACCACTGCCAGCAGGCAATGCAGGTGAAGTGTCTTGCCCAAGGACTCAATGACTGAGAAGGTCGGAGAGGGGATACCAAACTGGCAACCCGGCAATTTCAGGACAAACTCCCTAACTCCTGCGCCACCGTCGCCCCCTATTCTACCTATGTGTTCAAAAAGATTTAAGCGTAGTTTGTTCAAGTGTTTGCATGTTGTTTTAACATTACTAAACAGTTAAATGCAGTCCGCAGACAGCCTGGCACAAACAAGATATTCACAATAAAACGCACAAACTGATCTTCTTTGCAGACAGTGCAGCATGTAGGGTGTATAAGTCAGGGATCTGGCTGTGTGGCGATTTGTCTCCCACCTGCAGGAGAAGCCTGCATTGTGGGCTGAGCAGTGTGCTCTCACACACCTGCTGCTGATCAGCCATCAGCTGGAGTTTCAGAGTCACTGTCAATCATTTGAGTCCTGAGTGTCAACCCAAGTGGTACCTCCAGCCCTCCGAGGTATTCTTGTTGTTTCCGCATGCACAGCCTGCTTTCTCTACCGCTCGAGTTCTCCCCTGGATCTGTCTCTCTGGAATGCTTCCTGAATTCTCAGTTCAAACCTCTTTGTATCATAACCTCTGGGACAATTTTCTCCAGTACTAGCAACTACAAGCTCCTCACTCCAGCCAAGTTCCAGCTTACCTTTCTGCCCTCTAACACTCAACCATATACTTCACATTGGAGCGCAGTTCCCTTTATGGACCTACACCACCGGACTCTGCTCGTTCGGCCTGGCTCCAAGTCATTGACATATCACAAGTAAGATCAACTCTCATTGCTCTTCCCACAAGATTCACCATTTATTCCCTCCACTCATTTCTTGCTTTTTCCTCATATTGATTCAACGTTCAGCATTATCAGACACCTCCTGAGCCAGTTATCTACATCTCCTTTGGTAATGCAACACGCTTGGTAAAATTTGACCATTGTCTCCTAATCTCTTGCATGTGGGTCAGAAGCTTGCCATGATCCAAGTCAGTATTGGCTGCAGAAAGTGAGCTGGTACTTATTTTTTCTTTTTTTTCTACCGGAGTGTCCTTGGCTTGTAATTCTAAAACAGACCTCCAATGCTCACTCTTTCTAAAATCATTCTACACGTTTTTATAATAACGAAATGCTCCAAGTAATATTCATTTAAATTGGATTTGTTCCCCAGATGAAAATCCTTGTAGTGTGTTGACTTGGCTGAACTGTGATATTTTAAGCTTATCTCTTTTACTGAAACAATGATGGGCAATTTTCTCAAGGATATACCAGCTATTAAGATGGTTGATCAGAGATTTATATTAGATTACATGCCAGCATAGTAGAAGCAGTGGTTCCTTTACTATACCTGCACCATTTAGCATCACTTACAGCCCTAATGGCACAATTACCCTTCAGCAGCAGCATTTATAGTGCTCTTTTGACGTAGGGCTGATGTTATAACCCTAAAACATTTTCCATTTAAACCCCCATTTTGCTCCCACTCCACTGTTTTCACTCAGACCCTCAAAAGCCCCTGATCGCTGGATATCGATTAGGCTCATCACCCCAAATGCTAACCCCATTCCTTAACGCCAAACCTGTATCTTTACCATGCTCTCACCCTAATCCCATGGTAATCAAATGGGCCCCGACTGGGCCATCGTAACAGTGGCAATTAGCTTGCGAGCAGGTCTGGGGCTAATGATAGTGGTACCGGTAGAGGTGGCAGCAAACCTGGTAGTATCCAGGGAGGCTGTAAACATCCATTAGCCGTTAACCGTCCCTACACATTTTTCCCTCCTAAAGCTCTCTCATTAGTGCAGTGAGCCCTGACAGGTAAACAGCACTAATGGGAATGGCCTATCAATAAACGGCCTGTGTGTTAACAGGAAGTGCTGGCGAGGGGACCAAACACACAGAGCAACAGTGATAAAGAGGGGGAAGGGCAAATTTTCTGATAAAAATGGCTATAAACTTGGGGAGGAATGTTATTAGAGAAGGATAACTGATGCTGCGGTCTTCTTGAGCACTTTGCAGAAAAGTCATTTAAATTGTCAATTTCTGAAACTAAAGGGAATGCGGAACACTGACCAGGATATGAAACCTCATCCAAAAACATTTTAAAAAGACACTAAAGCAGCTGTGATCATTTTGGCATATACAGGGCTTTGCAAAGTTCAACCGCTTTGAATGTTTTTGGATTTTCACTTCACAGCCACAGATTTCAAGGTATTTTATCATAATAGATCCCAAGAAAGTAGTACAAATGTGAAAAGAATGAAAAGTGTTTGAAAATGTGTTACTAAACATTTTAACATGCATGCATTTTAAGCCACCTATACCTAATTATGTGTGATTTCAATCGAGTACACACAACTTCCCTCAAATTTCACCTATTTGGTAAGCAGTTTATCTGTAATTCAACCTACATTATAAATGATGTGGATCTGTAAAGGCTTCAATATTCTTAGAGACCATCAAACAGCCTCATGCAGAACAGGGAACACACTAGACATGATGGAGATAAACTTGTGGAGAAGTTTAAAGCAAACTTATAATGCAATATCTCCAGGAGCAATGTTCAATCCATGACCTAAAAACAGAGCATTGCACAACTTCCAACCTACCAAGACATGGTTGTTCACATAAGCTGATAGGCACAGGAACAACATCAATGTTAAGAGAGGCAGCAAAGAAAACCAGGAAACCATGGAGGAGCTGCAGCGATCCACAGCTTGATTAGGACAATCTGGCAACAGGACAAATGATAGTCATGCACTTTTAAAATCAGGCTTTCAGAAAGCAAAACATAACAAGAAGTATGCCACTGTACACAAAACGATCAAAAAGCCCAACCATGTGGAAGAACGTGGTCTGGTAAGATGAAACCAAGTTAAAACTTTTTGATCTATATGTGGTTAAAACCTAAAACTACCCACGGCCCTAAGCACACCCTCCCCAAAATATGATAATGGCAGCATCATGCTGTGGATATGACTTAGATTTAGACAACTTTATTTGTCATTGTGTATGTACAGAGTGCATACAGAACAAAATTTTGTTGTATAGTCAGATTATGGCAACATTGCAATATCAAGTGCAGCAGTGATCAAATTGTTAACATATCATAGTGCAAGTAGAAAAACAGTGTGCTGTCACATTATGCTGGAGAATTTACAAACCTCATGTTTAATGTGCAGAATAATGGTGCGACTGTGGCTTGATGGGTTGAGTAATCGTCTGGCAACCAGAAGGTTGTGGGTTTGATTTCAGCTTCCCCTTGCCACATGTCGATGTGCCCTTGGGCAAGGCACTTAACCCCAAGTTGCCTACCGAGCTGTGTCTCGGTGTATAAATGTGTGCGCGTTAGTGAGAGCGACTGTGTGAATGGGGCTCTAGTGTACAGCGCTTTGGGTGGTCAGCATGACTGGAAAAGCGCTATATAAGTTCAGTCCATTTACCAAACAAGGCATTTATGCAAAAATGCCTTTCCGTTGTGAAACGCATATGCTTTTCTTCAAGATGGACAAGGAAAAGTGGACATAGTTAATCGGCAGATTGAGAGACAGCAACATGCAGGCCAATCCTAGTAGAAAACCTGTTAAATGTTGCACAACATTGAAGACTAGGGTGGGCATTAACCTTCCAGTGGGAAAATTACCCTAAGCATACTGTCTGAGCTATATTGGAAATGACCATGTCAAAGTCCAGACCTTAGTACAATTGCTATGGACAATTGAAAGTGGCTAAGTATGAAAATTGCTGTTCATAGAATGTCTTTGTCCAATCTGACTGAACTTATTTTGCAAAGAAGAATGGGGGTAAGCAAATGTATCTCTGACTGTTCAAAGCTGGAGGAGCTATAGCTCAAAAGACTGATGGCTGTCTGCAGTACTAAATCAGTGCAGCTGAAGTTTGACAACAAACAACTATTTTTTTTGAAATTCTAAAGACCATGTCTACATTTCACAAATATGTGGTACTTAATGTGGACACTATACGCTTTTCACCAAAAAATCCTTCCAATTAAATGCATGGAACTGGTAACATGAGAAAATGGGAAAAGTTCTAGGGGTACGAATAGTTTTTCAAGGCACAATAGTGGCAAAAGGCTATGGAGGGCACTTCAAGGCATGACCTCAGATGTTTCCAAAGCTACTTTGTTATTCAAGTGTTGTGAGTTGTGGAATGTGCATCCTCCATGATCATGTCTGTGTATTCCAGCTCACACAACACTGAGAGGGAACTGGAAGGGAGAGACTGGCTGAGCTAAACAGAGAAAAGAGAGGAAAAGTGTGAGGGTAGAAAGAAGAACTGTGGGGCCAGCAAGAGACGAGAGATGGATGTTATTTATGTTTTGAGCAGGTTCAATCTGAGTTCACCTTACCAAGAGACGTCCCCAAGCTGTGACAACCATGTAGCCGCTGATCCACAGTTGAGCATGCGTGTGTGTGCAAGTTCATGTTGGTTTATTTTCTTTAACATAAACATGAGTGCATTTGTGCGTCTGAAGTGAGGGTCAACCAGTGGGCAGTGAAATCTCCGAGAGGACAAAGTATATAGGTGGGATGCACAACATGGTGCACTGCGTATGTGTGTGTGTCAGGGGCCCATTACTGTGGCTGTGGGGCATTAAATCAGCTGTGCTTCTGCAGTGGATAAAGCCAATGATACACAGATTATATACACCCTGGGTCTCTGCTGCACACCTTTATCCACAGCCAGACAGATGAAGAGACAACACACAGATGCACGTGGGTCTGCTGTCGTGTGCAAGACTGTGGATGGGCCAGCCTCTGATAATGTCTATGAATAAATATTTGGTATGTGTCATAGAATGTGTCAATGTTCATATAGACAACAATGTTGTTTGCTTTTCAGGTAATGCAGCTACTTTTAGTTGATTCAGAGTGTATTTGTGCTGGTTACTTGCATAAGTACAAGCATTTGTAGAAATGTCTGTACCAAGCATATGCAGTACTGACCCGAAATCCAGGGTCAATCCGATCTGGTAAAAATGCATGTTTCCTTCCTTAGCTCAAATGCTGCGATGTAGTACCTGATTTTATTAATTATTCCAAGTATGGGATTGCAGTTCAACATGACATTTCTTTTTCAAAATATCATTTTCATTTATGTCCTTGACTAAACTCAATTCTGTTGTTGGTGTATTGTCCGTGACTTTATGCAAACTACAACCATAGTCTATTGCCTGTGAGCTGTGCAGCATTTAATTTTTTGAATCATGGCACTGACTTGTAATCTGCTAATGTAACAAAATTTGTGGTCTTCAACCAAGTGTTTTGACAAAGATATATGCAAAGTGAAAGGCAGACTGCATTGATGCTGTGGCATCCCCATCTGCACAATGTTACCATTTCAGCTCACTTTGTGTAGCTCGTGCAGAGGTACACTGGTCCAACCAATATGTGGTGTTCAGTCAAGCACTAAGTTCATGGAGCTGGAGATTTCCTTTCTAGGTTTGAGACCATGTTGAAATATGTGAAATCATCAATGAGCCACATTAAACTTCAGCAAACTGTTTTGCATAAAACATCTTCAGAAGAGGAAACAAGAGTTTATTTGCAACTGTATGTCAAGTGAGATAATGTATAGCTAGAAGTATGTTGCCAGAACTGTATACAGGCTTCCCTGACTAAGTGCTGGAGCAATTCAAATACTGTGTGTGTGTGTGTGTGTGTGTGTGTGTGTGTCTTTGTTGCCCTGTGATGGACAGGTGACTTGTCCAGGGTGTACACCTATGCTTGTCGAATGACCACTGGAGATGGGCACTAGCTCCCCACTCCACCCATGATCTTGATAAGCAAGTAGATGATGGATGGCTTAAGCTACTGTAGAGATCTGGGCCAATTTGAACTTCCTCCCTCCATGTAAATGTCTGGAAAACATTTCTACATGGGATGCTGTTGTTTATTTGTGTCCTGCCAGACTGTGTTCACTCATCACCTATCTGGTATTTAAGATCATCAGGTCATTATAGTCAAAGGTATACTTTGGCCCCATATCCAAAATTGTGACAGTCAGACCCACTTTTTTTGAGCTGTCACACCCGACTACATGAACAAATTAACCGCTGATTCTCACACAGCTCTGTGTGATTCTCATTAACCTGCCAGCTTGTTTACAGAATTTGCTTTCCCTGGTTTCCCCTTGGATTCGCATGAGGACAATGTTGGACTTCATTTTTCACAAGTTAAATAAACCGTTTAAATCCTGCTCCCCCTGCTGAGATGGTTCTGGCGTAAGTATTCTGAATCCACCAACAGTTTGACAGCTATAGGGTTGGACATACAGCTCAAGGACATGCATGCCACTGATGTTATCGATTTTGAAA